>NC_133380.1:13445574-13546604 GCF_049309525.1 Garra rufa
TTAAGAAACAAACCAGAATATTAGAATGATTTTTGAAGGAGCATGTGACACTGAAGACTGCACTAATGATGCTGAAAATTTAGCTTTGATCACAGAAATAAATTACTTAATATATTCAAATAGAAAACAGTTAGTTTTAAAGTTTTAAATAGTAAAAATATTTCAAAATTGTACTGTTTTTGCTGTAACTTGGATCAAATAAATGCAGGTTTGGTGAGCAGAAGAGACTTCTTTAAAAAACATTAAAATTCATACTGTTCAAACACGTTTGATTCGTAGTGTGGGTAGTTATTTTGTGATTATTATTATTTACATATTATTCTACATTAACATGTAGACTAAGTCTTAAACAGCTATATCTTAAAGATAAACGTTATTTACTACTGTAAATATAAATATACATAGGCTAACATATTTTAATGTATTTTAATACTAATCAAAATGTAATATTCACTCCCTTATAGTTAAGGGCTCAGGCTGTCAATCTGGCTGATAACGTAAATACGACCCCCAATCTCCCTCCTCCTTCTCGTCCTCCCCCTCCTTCTCTCGTCCCCGCCTCCATATTAATCAGATATTGCCCGATCAGGGCTCCACCGGCACGGGCTTTGTCATGCGCTTCTGCCGCTACCGCTGCTGTTCAAACCGGGCGCGAAAGTGAGCGCAAGCTCCGGTTGTTCTATTGCCTTAAAAACAGACATTCTGCACCAAGCGAAAGAATTACACCGGATACGTTATTGCACACAACGCGGATATAGTTGAAAGTTGGCGTTTTGGTGAGTTCCTCAGGCGTATTTCCGAGGCTTTTGTCTCTGATGTCTGTTGCTTTGTTTTAGTGGCTTGTGCATTTAGGTCACATGAGTTTATTTTGAGTGTATTTTTGCCAAGGTTTCATTCCTGTTGTATTCAACTGCTTCCTGTTATACTGGACGAACACTCCACTTTTATTTCTCTATTTGTGAAAAGCATTCATTGAGCTGATATACTATGGCAAGCCGTTTTAATATTAATTCTTTTAAATCAACTACTACAGTATCTAGTTATTTTTTTTTTTTGCCTACAAGTAATGCAATAGTGACTAAGGTCATTTTTATTTAATTAGTAATTGTTAATTAGACACTAGTACTTATTCCAAAAGCAATTGGTTAAAATCTGTTGAATAGTAATTTAAGTATTTATTCTTTGAATGCTAAAATGCACTACTTGGAAGTGCTTTTTGTAGTATGCAGTGACTAAACAGAATGACTGTTGTTTAGTTAAATCTTACTGAATTGCTTCCAGCAACAATTGGAATACATCCTAGTCAGGAGTGAATAGTTAACATCTGAACCACAGATCACCCTTGAATTCAGAAGAAGAAAAAGGAAAAGTGTTACACAGTTCTGAAGGAATAGTTACTTGTCTGTTTACCAGAAAGGGAATAACTATTAAAACTAAGCATCTTTTCAACTGGTCACTAATACTTTTTAACTGCATATTAAGATGCCAGTCGTTCCTAAAATACATACTAGTATTAAAATTGTAGTACTAGTAACAGTTGTTCTGCTAATTTATGCTGTGTAAACCACAGAAAAAATGTGTGGAAGTTGCTAAATTATATAGGGAAGGACTTAGTAAGCAGAAAAGGGCACAATATTTTGACAAAATAAAAGTTAATAGATGGTAACAATAAGTACGAGCAGTATTAATTAAGATATTAGCCTAATATTTCACCTATCTGACCAGAAATGATAAGAACAAACATGAATGTTGTCAAGATTCTTGCCCTGGAAACACTGGTTCAGTTTGGCCAACCACAAATGCCTTTTGTTCCTCAGACAGTTTTTTTGCACTCTTTGCCTTGATTTGTTATCACTTTTGGCAGTCCAAATGTTCTCCTGGTCCGACTGATTAGTACAGCCCAAAACATGATAATAATTGACCATTTTCAGCAGCAATAATCCGCAAAATATGCAAGTTTTGTTTGGTTCAAGGGCATTGTTTACGTTCAGTGCCGCCCATAAGGCCGTTTGATGATGTGTTGTGAAAACACTCTATACATGGTTCAGCAACAATTGAAATGTATACTAGGAAAAGGAAATTCAGTACTAAAGGAATAATTACTTGTCACTGAATAATAATACATATAATTTTCTCAATTCGTCACTAATACTTATTAACTGCATATTAAGATGCTAGTCACTCTTAAAATACTTACTAGTATTAATAAATGTGGTACTAGTAACACAAAACCTTTAGTATTAAATGTTAAAAAGGCTTGCCACAAAGCAGTCCTTAGGAAAAAAAGGTAATTAGATTGTGATTTTTTTTATATGGTTGACTGTTTATCCTGTTCAGTCATAAAGTGATGTATTTGCTAATTTTACACTTAAAACAAATTGTCCAATTCTTGTTTCACACTATGCTGAATTGACTTCTGAAGTTTAAGCAAGAAAATACATATGCATCAAATAGAGTAATTCCATAATTGATGAGCTTTAACTAACTGGAAAAAGTAAAAGCTCTGATTAATCGTTTTTGTACAGAAGCCGCAAAAATATTTGAAAGCTTTTGTTGAACCGCTGTAGCTGTTTTGACTTTGGCTCTTTAACAGATTGCATTGTTTCATTAAATTGCCCGGGGCTCGGGAACCCTATATCCCCTTTTACCACACAGACACACACACACACTCTTTTTCGGCGTTACTCCCCCACAACATGTGGTTCTAGTTCCTGCTGAGTTGAAGCTGCAGTCAGCCGTAGACAGATTGCCCTGGCGTTTGAGTCTGGTGTGGGGCGAAATGTAAATATTGTGGAAGAGATGGAGCAATTACACTGGTTTTGCCTGGACACCTTCTTGCACATCGGTCGCAACCTCTCCCGTGACCAGACGCCCCTCCAGTCCAGTGCTGAGCCGAAGGGTGTGGGAGTTAACCTAGGGGTCACTAGGTCATTGGATTCATCCAGTGAGAAACTCTTTAGAAATACGCTTCACCTTTAAATCAATGAGGACGGATAAAATTTGCTTGTACATTGTCCGTGACAGCTTCTGAAAATCTGCTTGTGTTTTGCATGCCCATTATGCATGCGTGCGCTTAATAAGCTTGATTCCTCACGTGCCTGCTTGTATTCATAAGATATTTGAATGAGAATTGGCCGCTCTCAAATAAAAGAAAACACTTGTCCATTCCTCACACGCTTTTTCTTCTCTGCTCATTAAACCTGTGCGTCTCAGGCTTCCCGTTCCCCTCTCAAAGCTCAGGAGAGCAGCTGCACGTAGTACTCTGCGAAAGCTCCCAGATGTACTTAGCAAAGCCGACTTCTGCTGACCGCCCGTCAGCCCTGCTGTAATATGAGAAGTTTATCTGATCTTAGAGATGGCCCATACAGAGGCAATAATAGGAGATTTGGTGCCATTGGTCTAGAAGGCTGTGTATGTGTTGTAGATTTCACTTTGGTGTTGTTTGATACGCAGAGAGCATCGACTTGTGCTATTTTACACCATCGCTGATAGATTTGTTGAAGCTGAATTGCAGATATTTGATATTGTGGGTTTTCAGGGAGAGGAAAAAAAAAGGATTTGTGAATATTAAGAATATTTGGTTTGCAAGGCAGGGTGTGCGCATTGGAGATACATTTTTTATTAGCAAACTCGCATGGATGCATTTGATGAATTTACAATGAACTCAAAGCACTGTCTATTGTTTTTTTTTCTCTTATTTATTTATTTTTTTGCAAAGCTGTTTCTTGTAAAAATATATTATTATTATTATTATTATATCATGTAGTCATTATTCAGTATACTACTCTTGTGTTCTTTTAACATTTATGCATTACCTGCAAATACGTTTAAAGAAAATATGTGCTTTAATGATAGAGTGCTTTAAACGAAAACCATAAGGTGCTCTTTTAAATGAGACTATAAAGTAGGCACTGCTTTTTGAACCAGCAACAAAATGAATAATACATTAACTTGCCTGCTCAGTAATATTCATAGAAAATTGTTTGTCGCTCTGTGCGGGATAAAATTGACTTTTTCATAGCACTCGCATGCCCGTCAAATCTCATCCCATGGCTTGATAACGCACTCGTCTAGGTGGAGAAAGGGGTTTAGACTTTTTTTTTCCTAATGAGGATTACCTGTTGGCCTTAGAAAAGAGGCCTTTGACCAGGGAGCCGTTAGGGGGAGGCCTGCAAAACAATAGGGTGCTGAAAAGCACAAGCCTCCTGTGGGGCACAATGGCCAGCTGAAACAGTCTCGCCTCACTCTGTCTTGAAGAGGATCCCTAGACGACTCAATTTTTGCGCTCCCCATTTCTAAACAGCCGCTTTCAGGGCTGTAATGTGACGCTTCTAAAATGCAAAATCTAAAATGGCCTCTGAGGGAGAGAATTCAGCAGCCTGTAAGTGGTCAGATTCAAAGGGGAAAGATCAAAGTTTGTGGCTCGACTCTGTTGGATTCACTCAATTCAGTCTGCGTAAGAACCAATTTGAGCCAACTGCAAAAAAACTGACTTTTTAATTTGTTTTTGAATACAATTCACACATTTTCCCAAATGTATTATTTAGTTTATTATTTTTCTATTTTTATAAATGCAAATGCCTATTTGCTTGTGTTGGGTGGTAGGAGTTGCCTTATTGAAATGCATTCAATGCATATTGTGTGAAAGCCAATAAGACACGCAGTAAGATTTAATCATTTCATGTTGAATGTCAGTATAAATCATCTCATTTAACTTGTGGATATTGCACATATGGCAGTAGGACCCAAAACAATGGTGTATTATCATCTTGTAGGTTCTAATACATTGTAATAACACGTTGAATACTACTAACAATGAATAAAGAGTTGACTTAAAGGGACAGTTCACCCAAAAAGGAAAATTCTGTCATTAATTACTCACCCTTATGTTGTTCCAAACCTGTAAGACCTTCGTTCATCTTTGGAACACAAATTAGGATATTTTGGATGAAATCCGAGAGCTTTCTGACCCTGCATAGACAGCAATGGCACTACAATGTTCAAGGTCCTGAAGGATTGTAAGGACATTGTTAAAATAGTCCATGTGACATCAGTGGTTCAACCTTAATGTTGTGATGCTACGAGACACGGAAAAGAAAAACATGTTGAATAAAGTTGTTATTTTTGTTTTATTTCCGCACAAAAGTATTCTCCTAGCTTCATAAAATTACGGTTTAACCACTGATGTCACATGGACTATTTTAACAATGTCCTTACTACCTTTCTGGGCCTTGAAGTGTTATAGTACCAGTGCTGTCTATGTAGGGTCAGTTCACAAGAGAAAACAATAGTTACAGTTAAACTGCCTACTGTTCTTCAGAAAAATCCTTCAGGTCCCACAAATTCTTTGGTTTTTCAGCATTTTTGTGTATTTGAGATCCATCTGTTCACACTGAGGACAACTGAGGGACTCATATGCAACTATTACAGAAGGTTCAAACACTCACTGATGCTTCAGAAGGAAAAACGGTGCATTAAGAGCCAGAGGGTGAAAACTTTTCGAATTTGAAGATCAGGGTAAATTGAACTTATTTTGTCTTCTGGGGAACATGTGTCTTCTGTAAATTTTAAAGGGCAATACTAAATGAAAAAAAAAAAAAGATATTTGGGCAAAATAAGAAAAATTCTCATTCCATTCAAAAGTTTACACCCCTGGCTCTCCGTCTAAAGCAGGGCTATTCAATTAGATCCATTTGAGGGCCGGATTATCGAACTGGAAATTTGAAGGGGGCCAAGGGGGTGGGGGCCGTCCCGATCTTTTTCTAGGGGGCCTATACAATTACATTGAAATGCATATTCACTAAAATGAACTAATATTACCAACACCAACATCTATAAAAGGTTAAGGTGCTGTCTGTCAATCCATTAAAAAAAAAAAAAAAAATCACACATTTTTTTTAATTAATCATGAATAATCGCATATTTATATATTTATACTGTCATAATTTCACAATGAACCTCCAAATTAAGGTAGAAACAACAAAGTATTTTTAAATATGTGTTTAATAGCATCTTTTTACCAAGTAGCCTATTATTAATGAAGTATTGATTTCAATATTGCTACTGGTGTCTCTATTAAATGAATTTTCTCTCAGTTTTACATATTAATTATGTCCATTCAACATTACAGTAGAATTGAAAGCCCAATATTTAATAGGCTCTGAAATATATAACAGCTTTTAATTTAGGTGATTTTAAAACAATCTTTACATAAACTATAAATTGTATATGCATAAAATAGACAGATTATTATTGCCATATACTGGTTATAATCGTCATTTTATGTTTTTAATTTTACATTAGTGTTTGTTTACCACAAAGTATATTTTGTCCATCAAAATAACATTCAAATTGGATCATAAGTGCTTAAAATGGTTTTGCAAAAATGCTTGAAAGTCATTGAAAAGTGCTTAAATTTCTCTCTCTAAAGGTTGTCCAAACCGTGAAATTAATACTGTAATAACATTCGACTTTGCTTAAGTTGGTGTGACTTCTGGTTGTCTGACATAGCCTACATCAGCGCTGTTAATAACAGAATTCTGAGCAGAATTTGAATGATTCTCACTGATCTTTCAGCAACCTTAATCCATTCTGGGCGAAATCAAACACTTTTCACTGGATCTCGCAACACTGTGCAGTAACAGTGTCGCGAAATCAACTTTGGTTCCCGAGGCTGTTCTGAGCTTGGACAAGTGTTTTTGCGTTGCGGTCCGAGCTGATAAACGGTCCGCGCTGCGCAGCTCAAACGTGGCGCGCTTTGGTTTCTCTTTCACTTTGTTTGCCGTTTAATGTTTCTCATATGGAACAGAAATAACAGCGCGTATGAGTTGAATAACGCAGTGGTCGCGCCATTGCGACCGCTCACAAAATTTAGTCGCACCGGCAGAAAAAATGCGACCATTTGGTCGCAGTCTGGAGCCCTACAAGCGCTTGTTAAATCTGCCGTCTATTGATGTTGCGATCTCAAGTAGATTGTTGTTGTTCTTGGCTCTCTAGCTTTTCTTTTTTGGCTGGCCCGCCGCCTAGTGGACAAACTAATTAGTGCAAAAACCATTCAAGCCACCTGCTGCTCCCTCGGGCCGGACGAAGATGATTGGCGGGCCGCATTGGGCCCGCGGGCCGCCAATTGAATAGCCCTGGTCTAAAGCATTAGTGAGACTTTGAACCTGTAATAGTTTTATATGAGTCCCTCAGTTGTCCTCAGTGTGAAAAGATGGGTCTCAAAATTGTACAGTCTTTGTTGGAAAGGGTTCAAATACACAAAAATGCTGAAAAACCAAAGAATTTGTTGGACGTGAAAGAATTTTCTGAAGAACAGCAGGCAGTTTAACTGTTCAGGACAAACAAGGGACTCATGAACAACTATCACTAAACAAACAAAAAAAAAAAAAAACAGCTGTGGATCATCAGGTAACGACACAGAATTAAGAATAAATTCAAGTATTATTTTCTCTTGTGGACTATATGTAAACATCTTTTATGTGAAATATCTTATTCAGGTCAGTACTAAATAAAAATAACATGCATTTTTGTATGATGCCTCTTATTTTGGTAAAATAATTAACATTTTGCAGATTTCTTCTCAGATTCAAATTTAAATTAGCTTAGTATTATTTGGTTTAATCAAACCACAATAATATAATTGTCCTATCATAATATTATAATACTTTAAATAACCTTTTTAAATGACCATTTTTTTCTCCCACTTTCAGTCACTCTTCCAAAGGCTGTTATTCCTACACTGGGCCAATCCAGTAAGTCTTGGCGCTCCATGCAGTCCCCGTACCATCTCCCACACCCCCTGCCCCCTCTGCCAGTGCGCAAGGGGGTACGAGGGAGGAGACCCAAGAGCCAGACCATCGCCATGCTAAAAGCAGCAGCCGAGGCAGCTGCAACCGACACGTCACCGAATGGCCAAACACAGTCCAGTGCACCCAAGTGTCCCATGAGCTCACCGCTCACACCCAAACCATATAAAAAGAGAGGACCCAAACCCGGCAGCAAGGTAAAACTGCTTTTTTGTGGTTGAATAGGTTTAATACGGAATTAATTTATTCGTTGTGAAACCTGTACTTTTTTTTTTCTGAAACATTTTTGATTTAATCTGAGCCAACATAATGGGATTTTAAATAGAGGGGGAAAAGAAAATTGCCCCAGTAACTGATCATTATGCAGCTTTTGTTTGATTTAGGATGGGTCGTATGTCATGAGCAATTATCCATATTAAACATTAGCCCTTCTACTATAATTCTTCCTCATGAACGGTACATTAAACATGCTGGATTCATTTCGTTTCAGACAAGGGTCCGTCGTAATGAAGATAAGGCATTTGTAGGCTTTCGCCATAGTTTTGAGAGTCAGAAGGTGGGCAAACAAAAGTGGGCTTGTTTTGTGAGAGTGGGGTATTGGTAGTTTATCTCTCGCTCTCTGTCTTCCGTCTTTACAGAGGAAACAAAAGGTTCCTCATTCGCTTTCAAGCCCCACGTTGTTGTCCTCAGTGTCAGACGGGAGACTGTCTAGTCTGCAGACAACAAGAGACTCAGGAGTTGTGTCCACAGGTAGGCTTTTATCTTCCCGCCTTTATTTTCTACCATACATTGGCCACCTATTGTGATTGGTTTTGCTTTGTTGAATGCTTTACCTGACTATCCACTCTCTTTCTTCTTCTAGTTTGTGTGTATGTGAACAAACATGGGGATCCAGGGCCGCACCTGGACCATAAACTTTTGTTGCAGCTGCCTGATCATTTTGGGCCGGGTCCTGTCAACACTGTTCTCCAGCATGCGGTCCAAGCCTGTGTGGACTGTGCTTTTCAGCCTAAAGCTCTGTTCAGCTTCCTGCAGTCTCAGTCTGATGGTGGGGAAATCATCAGAGGTTAGTTTGGATCTGCTTTAGAGACTGATCTGGGTTTATTTATAAGTGATTTTTTGATTAGGAGAACATTACAAACAATGCTTTTAAATGACAAATATTAAATTCTATATTAATATAAATGCATAATATGTTTTTGAAAAATATTTCTTACTTTTAAGTTCTCTTTATGTGCATATAAGCCTCTATTTATTTGATCCAAAGTACAGCAAAAACAACATTTTGAATGATTTTCTACTATTTTAAATTATTGTTTTTAATTTGTTTTTATTTGAATATATTTAAAAATGTAATTTATTCCTGTGATCAACGCTACATTTTCAAGCATCATTACTCCAGTCTTCAGAGTCACATGATCCTTCAGAAATTGTTCTAATATGGCGATTTGCTGTTCAAGAAACATTTTATTATTATTATCAATATTTAAAACAGTTGAGTAAATTTTTGTAACATTATACCATTGTACACTATACCATTCAAAAGCTTGGAGTCAGCATAATTTGTTTTTTTTGGGTAAAGAAATTATAGAAATGAATACTTTTAGCAAGGATGCTTTAAATTGTTTAAAAGTGATGATAAAGACATTTATAATCTTACAAAAGATTTCTCTTTCAGTTAAATGCTGTTCTTCTGAACTTTCTATTCATCACAGAAACCTGAAAAAATTCTACTCGGTTGTTTTCAACATAATAATAAAAATGTTTTTTGAGCAGTAATATTAGAGTAATATTAGAATAATTTCTGAAGTATCATGTAACTGGAGCAATGATGCTAAAAATCAGCTTTGAATGCACAGGAATACATTAAATTTTAAAATATATTTAAATAGAAAACAGTTATTTTAAATAGTAAAAATATTTTAATTTTTCTGTTTTTTGCTGTACTTTGGATAAAATAAATGCAGGATTGGTTAGCAGAAGAGAGAAAAAAAAAACAAGAAAAATCTTTTGACTAGTAGTGTGTATAAATGTAAAATATGAAAGTAAAAAATTATCATAAATGTATATATTCATTTATTTAAACATACTTAAATATATTTGGAAAAAAAATTCAGAATAAATATGTTATTGCATTTTTTCCCCTTTTATTCAGAATAATTCTTATATTTAATTTTTAGAAATTTAGAGTTAATTTATTGCTAGTTAACTTGGTAGCTGTTTTTGGATTCTCTGAAAAATTAAACATGTAATTTTTATCACTCACAGTATAAAAAAAATACCCTTATCTCAAATTATATTACCGAAATCTACTTGGAGGTTGATCGAGGCCATGACATGTTATGCATGTTTTGACAAATACGAAACAGCTTGAAGAAGTTCTGTATTCAAGATGTCAGGAAGTTAATAGTGCCCCTAAAGGAACAGTGATTCATAATCTGAAGTGGGGTTTTGAGAGCTGAATGGCATATTGCTTTAAGTCTTGAGCTGTATTTGAATTGGTGTAGTTGTATGTTATTTTAAAGCTGTCAACATGTGTGTACTTAACAATAACGGTAGAAGTGAGAACATGGGTGTGTGGTTGACCTGAAAGAAGGAGTAGGGTGTGTGTATGTTTAAAGAGAAGCGCGCGTGTGTGCACAGCTGATGCCATCAGACTGCAAGTAATAAGGGATGACATCTGTGTGTAACCTGGTTTTGGAGCATTTGATTGGGATGTCCCCAGGGGGAATTGTGCGAATGTGTATGCGTGTCTATATTTGTGTGTATGCAGGGGGTGGGGCCCACGCTAGAACTGTGGGGCCATCTGCCGCGACGCCATGGCCCCTTAATCGGCACCCATTTAGCTAGATCAACCCCCTCCCTCCTAAACAATTTATAAATGCTGTTTAAAAAAATTGACGGTTGGGACTAGGTTTTTTCCATGGTGCAATTCATATATTCATGAAAGGCATACTAGATTATATGGGCTGTTCTACAGAACTGGTGCAAACTGTTGTCCCACAACCAAAAAACATGTTTAAAAAGTTTATAAGTATTGAAATCTTGGATGTTTACTAAAATCCTTCTATTATCTATTGAAACTCACAGTAACGTTTTAAATATCAGTAAGCTTAATATATATGAAATCATCATTTATTGGGTACTTTCAGTTGGGAGGTGGCTGTCCCGAAGGCTAAAGGTTGCACACTAAGTCCGAAATTTTCGTATGTGGTTTTTTTTTGTATTCGTATTCGCCATCGTTTCCTTTCAAAATTCTTGCAACGAATGTGAAAACGCAGAATATCTAACCTGATCCGATTTGTTTTATGACGGACGAAAGTTTCGGAGGCAGTACGTAAACATTAGGTCATATTTATTTTTGAACGTGCAAAATTTTCAGATGAAAATTTAGGACTCTGTGTGCAATGACCTTAACCCTTAAATTTCAATTTATGGAAATTATATTAAAATATTATTTGTATTTTTTTCCCTATTGTTGTCTTTTAAAAAGTACCTTTTTGATTCTTTTAAAAAGTTCAAGAAATATTTATTTTGTGTTTTCTTTGTAAATTATTAAACTTTGTTAAAAAATGTCTCGCATTTTCATGTCACTACCAAAACAGTGTATGATTTATTCCATTGGCTGAGACTGATTTTAACTACACCCCTACATTTATGATCAGGAAATATGTATGTGTCCCCCTCTCTCATAGCTACATGGTGAGTAGATAGGCCTCACCATTTTGACTTAAATGTGTTCAAAAGTCTAAAAAACTCTGTGTGTAACTTTAAAGAATCTCACTACCAAACACATTTTTCTACAAATTAAGCACACTTTTTTGGGAGTTATTCCATAACATTTAGTTTTTATATGTATACCACTGTTCAGAATTGTGCTAGCTAACCATGTGCTGATTTTTTGGGGTGTTATTCCAAAAATTTGTCACTACGAAACAGTCACAGCCGAAACATGTCATCAATGTTTCGGTAAAGACAAAAGGGAACACATAATGCCCATATTTAGGGGAAATAAACAAAATTGTTGTACAATTTTAGTAGTGTTTTAGAATGCAAGTTAAAATTCTGTAATGTGATTTTATCACTACCAAAGCATTACTGTCACTACCAAAAATGTGCAGTCACTACTGAAACATGAGATTATGTTATGAGTTATGTTATGATTTTTTGGTTCAATGTATATTCAAACTAATGAATCCTTAAACTGAAATCAGCATGATCAATTTTTGCCTTTCACAAACAAAAAATGGATTCAAAATACAACAAATCTCATAAATGACACTTAAATATTGTTAAAAATGTAATTGTTATTGTAATTAAATGGCAAAAAAATATCTACAATGTAGATGTAAGCAGAATCTTAATAGGTCAATATAACCCTTCTAATTAAATGTATATATTACTGTGTTTCGATAGTGACAAATTTGGGGAGAGGACTAATATTCCAAAAATTTCAGAAAATACAATATGAGAATTAACTGCACAATTACTAGAAATGTGTACCTTGGATATTATACAATTTACAGTTTTTTTTTTTTTTTTTTTTTCAAAACGTTTCCAACTCTGACTTTGGAGCAATTCTGTAGAATGGCCCATATATGCATTCCCAGTTGCATGCATTCCATGTGATATTTAAGAGCAATACAATTATTTATGTGTATTTAATTTTGCACAAATTCTACTTTCATGCAGTTCGCTCTGAAGGAGGAATCCACTACGTCAAGCTCCCCACTGCCTCCAGTGCATCGTTCGTTCTGCGCTTTCTAGAAACTTTGTGTCACCACCTGCATTGTGATAACCTGTTCAGCAGCCAGCCATTCAGTCCACTAAGTAACACACACAAGCCATATGAAAGAAGCAAATCAGGTATGTTTGTGTTTGTATCAGTTAAATGAAAAATGTAAAGAGAGGTAAACAAAAATTACAAATACAAGTGCTAAAATTACTACAATTTAAATATTCAGCCACAAATTAAGATGAAAGTTTTTTTGATGAAATCCAAGAGCTTTTTGACCCTGCATAGATAACAACGCAACTGACATGTTCAAAACAACATTACGGTTGAACCACTGGTGTCACATGGACTATTTTAACAATGTCCTTACTACCTTTCTGGGCCTTGAACGTGGTAGTCATGTTGGTGTCTATGCAGAGTCAGAAAGCTCTTGGATTTGATCAAAAATACCCTAATTTGTCTTGCGAAGATGAACGAAGGCAGAATTTAGATTTTTGGGTGACCTATCCCTTTAGTCACCAGTCCAAACTTGTGTGATTTCAGAAGTAAATCCTATGGTCTTTCACAAGTGATTTTTATGTTTTTTTTCTGTTGCAGTGAAAGAGGAGACATCAGAAGCTTTGTCTGTTGCGCGAGGTTCAAGACGTTTCAACAGAGATTCATCTGCTTACAGCGCTGCCCTGTCACCAAAACTACAGAGAACAGAAGCATTGCCCTCAGATGGTACGACCCTTTCAGCTGTTCTGAGTGGTTTTGCTTGTTAGTGTCTGAGAGTGGATGATAGGGATTGAGTGTTTATGCCATAATAACTGCAGCAGATCCAAGCCAGCTCTGATTGGTCGAACTGAAGGTGAATGGAGGACAGGGCTTTCTTTAGGTGGACTTAGACGCTTCTGTTTCTCTCATTAAATGAACATCATAAAAGTCTTAATAATGCAAAGTAGACAGACTCCTAATTAAGCCATCTACATTGTAACTAATTAACTGGTTGATTTTTATTAGGGTGTGAATGACCTGCCAATTTGGGTTATTTTTCTACTGCTATTATAATTTTCCTAAAGTAGGTGTTGTTTGTTTAGCTCATTAATTGTCTTGTAGATCAAACTCATTGGTACAAAATGAAGAAAAAAAAAAGTGTTAGCAGCATTATACAATGATTTTTAGTGTTTGCATGTATATTGGAAGACAGCTATAAACTGTGATGTGTTACACATCATGTATTTATATTTACAGTTGAAGTCAAAAGTTTACATACACCTTGCAGAATCTTCAAAATGTTCATTATTTACCAAAATAATAGGGATCATAGAGAATTCATGGTATTTTTTTTATTATTTAGTACTGACCTGAATAAGAATTTTCACATAAAAGATGTTTACATGTAGTCTACAAGAGAAAATAATAGTTGAATTTATAAAAATGACCCCATTCAAAGGTTTATATACACTTGACTCCTAATACTGTGTTATGTTGAATGATCCACAGCTGTTTTTTTTTTTTTTTTAGTGATCGAGTTTGTTTTTTTTGTTTTTTGGCATTTTTTGTGTATTTGAACCCTTTCCAACAATGACTGTATGATTTTGAGATCCATCTTTTCACACAGAGGACAACTGATGGACATCTATGCAACTATTACAGAAGGTTCAAATGCTCCCCGATGTTTCACAAGGAAACACGGTACTTTAGGAGCCCAGGGGTGAAAACTTTTGAACAGAATAAATTCTAAAAAAAAATTTTTTATTTACATCTGTCCTTCAGAAGCTACAGAAGATACTTACATTTTTAAGAGAAAAAAAAGAAGTTATATTTAACCTGATCTTCAAAAGTTTTCATAGTTGCATAGGAGTCAAAATCATACAGTCAAAGTTGGAAAGTGTTCAAATACACAAAAATCCTGAAAAAACAAACAAAAAATTGGTTCAGGACAAACGGTACTCATGAACAACTATCACTAAACAAACAAAAAAAAAAAAGTCATTTAGATAGCAACACAGTATTAAGACTCAAGTGTATATAAACCTTTTTTTTTTTTTAAACAGAGTCATTTTTATAAATTTGACTATATAGAAACACCTTTTATGTGAAATATCTTATTCAGGTCAGTACTAAATAAAAACCCCTCTTATTTTGGTAGAATAATTAACATTTTGCAGATTCTGCAAGATGTATGTAAATACAGCAGACAGAAACGCAACTGACATGTTCAAGGCCCAGAAAGGTAGTAAGGACATAGATGAAACCGTAATTATATGAAGCTACGAGAATACTTTTTGTGTGCAAAGAAAACAAACAACTTTATTCAACTATTTCTTCTTTTTGGTGTCAGTCTTTGATGCACATTCATAAAAGCACCACGGCGCATGCATGTGGTGCTGCTGACGCAGGATTGCGCATATGCGTATATACCTTAAATATGAACTAAAACATTTCACTTCACGCTTCTCTGTGACAGAAACCATCGTCCATGCTGAAAATGGTGCCACCACAGACCAGCAGTTCTCAGAAGAGTCAATAGACTCTGCCTCCAATTCCGTTGACCCCCGGCCCCCCACACTACGGAGCCCGTCTGAGTATCACACCCCAGCCGGAAACAGCCCACACTACCCCTCTCACCCCCCACCCCTCCGCAGACTCTCCTCCAACCCCTCTGAGCTGGGACCTGCACGCACACACAGACGAGTGGAAGGTAGGCTATGTAAGAACGCTTTGTTTAGACACCTTCACACACACTATTAATAACATGTAAGACAACTTGTTTCTCTTTTCCCCTGGGTTGCGACGCCCATTCTTGTAGATGACCAGACTTAAAGGGATAGTTCACTCAAAAATGAATGAATAAATTACTCACCCTCATGTCGTTCCAAACCTATTAGACCATTCATCTTCAGAACACAAATTTAGATATTTTTGATGAAATCTGAGAGCTTTCTGACCCTGCATAGACAGGTACACAACTGACATGTTCAAGGCCCAGAAAGGTAGTAAGGACATTGTTAAAATATTCCATGTGATATCAGTGGTTCAACCTGGTCTCTGTATAAGCTTAAGTATATTTGTATTTTGTATATTGAATCATTTGAAGTCAGTGAGCTTTTAGTGTCTGTGCTTGTTGGCATCACGCTTGTGTTTGAGCCCTAAAAGCAGAACAGTTTTATTTTTCAAGTCCCTCTGAATGCTTTCGGTCTAGCGGCTTGGCTTACGTGATCAGTGCTGCTCTTAGGAGAGTGAGATCTATTTCTATCGTGGGATGAACACCCATATCAGTTCCGCACAGAGTGCCTGTGTGAGGACCAGATGTATTTTCTCTAATCAAATGTCAAGTGGCACAATAGGCTTTGATATGGATTAAAGCCTGTTAGCGGCTCAGGGGGCCATATATATTGAAATAGCACCTCGGAGTGGGAGTGACGTTTGGGGTTCAGTTTTATTTTCAATCTTAAAGAGACTGAGTCCGGAACCATCAAGGAGGGACTGATCCTAGACCAGCACTCCCATTCAGGAAAGCTTGTGTTCAGTTTTCAAAAAATATATACGTCAGTTGAGGCAAGGGGAAAAAGGATGAACATAGATTGAATTACTTTGTGATTATAAAACACATAATACTAGATTACTGTGTAATGCCACATGGAATCCACAACATTTTGCATCTAGCATGTATTATACTGCCTCCCATATATAATAACATAGCATATATATATATATATATATATGCTTTTTTCTGCCTACTGTCTAATAAATACTGCCTACCACAATATATTTAAATTATTTACAATTTAATATTTAAATGACTTTATTTTACATTTTTATATTATTATTATAATTATATTAAGTCTTAATAAAAACAGCATTTTTTTTTTTTTCAATTTTGTCTTAAATCTCAACTTTTATGTAGTCTAGTCAAATTCTGAATGAAAATTGTAACCTGATCATCCTGTTATTCTGTTCATACATAAAGTACTTTATGCACAGTGAACATACTAGGTACTGCAGAAATAAGTATGTTAGAATGATTTTTTAAACAGCCATGCATTTTGTCATGCATGTAAATTGCAGTGCCCCCTAGTGGCAATTGTTATAACACAAATTAATCTAAATGTGCAAGTAAAAACCTTTTTGTACTTGCCAAATTTATTAGCCATTGTTTTGATATCTTACGAATATTTGTATTCTTAATTTGTGTTGTTTTGTAGCTGCTAGCTCAACCACTGGGCCTGATCATCAAGCATCAGAAAAGGATCCGACCAAATCATCTAATAAGAGTCCGTCATCCTGGAGTATAGAGGAAGTGATGAAATTTGTGCGCGATGCAGATCCACAAGCACTGGGACCACACGCAGAGCTCTTCAGGAAACACGTGAGAGATGATTTTCTGGATTTCTCGTATAGTTGAAGTCAAAAGTTTACCGAATCTGCAAAATGTTGATTATTTTACCAAAATAAGAGGAATCATACAAAATGCATGTTTTTGTTTTATTTGGTATTGACCTGAATAAGATATTTACAAGAGAAAATAATAGTTGAACTTATAAAAATTACCCCATTCAAAAGTTTACATACACTTAATTCTTAATACTGTTTTTTTTTTTTTTTTTTTTTGTTTAGTGATAGTTGTTCATGAGTCCCTTGTTTGTCCTGAACAGTTAAACTGCCCACTGTTCTTCAGAAAAATTCTTTAGGTCTCACAAATTCTTTGGTTTTTCAGCATTTGTGTGTATTTGAACCCTTTCCAACAATGACTGTATGGATAACTAAGGGACTTATATGCAACTATTACAGAAGTTTAAATGGGGTCTGAAAGATTTTTCTGAAGAACAGTGGGCAGTTTAACTGTTATGTTTGTCACTAAACAAAAAACACAGCTGTGGATCATTCAGGTAACAACACAGTATTAAAATTCAAGTGTGTGTAAACTTTTGAACAGGGTGATTTTTTTTTTTAAGGTCAGTACTAAATAAAAAATAACATGCATTTTGTATGACCCCTCTTATTTTGGTAAAATAATGAACATTTAGCAGATTCTGCAAGGTGTATGTACATTTTTGACTTCAACTGTATGTTATTATATATTTATATAATTATATGTGCACTTTTTAAGAACAAGATTTCCAAGCAGATTTTATAACAGATTGTTTTGCTTGTCCACAGGAGATTGATGGCAAGGCCTTGATGCTCTTACGGAGTGACATGATCATGAAGTACATGGGGCTAAAACTGGGTCCTGCTCTTAAACTTTGCCATCATATTGAGAGACTCAAACAGACTAAATAATAGCTGGAACCTCCTGAGAAGAAACACAGAGGATCCACTAGAGGGCAACAGAGGAAAACGCAGGTTCACTCGATTTCAGAGTCGACTTCACTCAAGATACATGGATATTTATTACCGGTGGCATTGATGGTCAAAGGTCCAACATGCGGACCTACTTCACCGGTACACATTCCCACAATGGGGGAAAAACTGACCAGATCACCAGATTGATTTTTTAAAACTACCTAACTTTGCATTGTACAATTATTGTGTACAAAAATGTTCACTGGCTCTCATCTGGAAACAAATTCAGTGTAAATCTGCAGCTACAGACCTCAGTACCTCAGCGATACGATGTTCTGCGTTTACAGACAATGGTAGAGAAAGCTGAATCCCAAAGGATTTCACTGTGTTGTTTATGTATTGTTTCTGGTACTGTCTACACGCACAGACAGCTTGACAAATGCTCACTTTCCATTGTATTTCACTCTCGGTTTACATCTGATCAAGATGTCTTTTTTTAATACACTTTGGACATTGAAGAGTTCTGGTGCTGGTTATTGAAATTTCACTATTCAGCATAGTGTTTATTTAATTTACATTATTTTCAGTTTGGGGTATTTCTGTGACATTTGAATGGAAATACACAATCATATTTCAAAATGTTCTGCTGTTTCATAAAGTAACAGAGAAGAAAAAAATAAAATGTTTTTTTTTTAAATGATCTAAACCAAAAAATGGTTTTATTATGGTCTATAAAAGGCACCAATTTTATAAGCACAAACTTTTAGTTCTGACTGTTAGTGATGTTTAACTCAAGATAATTACTCAGGACACTTGTACAATGTTTTCATTTATTCATATTTTGTTAAAACAGTCATAACATCTTTTCCCTCTAAAAACTAAACTAAGTATATTAATATCCACACCAGCACTTCAGGTGACTCCCACGAAGCGGACATAATGTCACATAGTCCTGAAACATGGTTTATCTGCATGGTGAATGAGAATGATGTACGGAGCATGCAGCAGTCCCAGATATGTATGTGATTGTTTTTATGTGTGTATCATACAAATGTGTATTTAGTTCAGTATTCTATCCTTCAGTGCATTTTTATTATTATTTAATAGTAGAAACTGTCACTTTTTTTGAGCGCATTGTGTCTGTTTATATAATTGATAATAGATTTTGTGACTTGAGGGATGGAGCTTTTTTTGTTATGATATACATTTATATACGTACATTTTTAGCTCCTTTTAGAAACACTGTATTTACTTTGCTCTTATACTCAGGTTGAAATATTTTGTATTTACTTATTTGAACAGTTTTCTACCATTTGAATAAATAATTGCATTTATAAAGTTGTCATTTTCACCATATTTTCAGTGGAAAGGTATTACCTCATTAAACACGCTTTGATTTAAAAAAAAACTTGGCCATTTCAGTTGGATTTGGCATTTTATAATAAATAATTTATCAATATATAAAATGTATTTTTATTTATATCATATTTCTGTTATTAATGAATTCTATCATTATTGCGTTTTATTAACTTTGAGAATCAGGAACAGATGAGAAAATATTCAAGCAGCTTGTACAGTTGAAGTCAAAAGTTTACATACACCTGGCAGAATCTGCTAAATGTTACCAAAATAAGAGGGATCATATGAAATGCATGTTATTTTTTATTTAGTACTGACCTGAATACGATATTTCATATAAAAGACATTTACATACACTCCACAAGAGAAAATAATAGTTCAGTTTATAAAAATGACCCTATTCAAAAGTTTACATAAACCTAATATTGTTGAATGATCCACAGCTGTTTTTTTTTTTTCTGTTTAGTGATAGTTGTTCATGAGTCCCTTGTTTGTTTTGAACAGTTAAAGCTGTTTTTCAGAAAAATCCTTCGGGTTCCACAAATTCTATGTTTTTTCAGCATTTTTATGTATATGAACGCTTTACAACATTGAGAACAACTGAGGTATTCATAAGCAACTTTTACAGAAAAATCAGGGGGTAAAAACTTTTGAATTTAAAGATCAAGGTAAATTTAACTTATTTTGTCTTCTGGGAAACATTTAAATATCTTCAGTAGCTTTTGAAGGGCAGAAATAGGCAAAATACAAAAAATGAACACATCTTCATTCTGTTCAAAAGTTTTCACCCCCCCCCCCCCCCCAGATCTTAATGCATCGTTTTTCCTTCTGAAGCATCAGTGACCATTTGAACCTTCTGTAATAGTACATATGAGTCCTTCAGTTGTCCTTAGTGTAAAAAGATAGATCTCAAAATCATAGTCATTGTTGGAAAGGGTTCAAAAAATCAAGCGTATGTAAACTTTTAAACGGGGTCATTTTTATAAATTCAACTACTATACTATTCAACGACTATATGTCAACATCTTTTATGCGAGATATCTTATCCAGGTAAGTACTAAATAAAAAATAACATGCATTTTGTATGATCCCTCTTATTTTGGTAAAATAATTAACATTTTGCAGATTCTATATCAATATCTGCAGTCACAAAAACGAATACTACATAGCATATGCTAAATTTGGACTATTTTCATTTTCAGAAAATAAGGCTGGAAAAATAAATCGATGCAATCCCAGCAGATGGCACTGCATGCTTCAGAAACAGCTATACTCTGCTTCCTTCTAATTCTTAACACACATTTAAACACACGTTTAAACCTAAAATAATCATTTATAAAGTTTAAAAAGGTTAAAGTGAATTACAAAGGTGTTCACAGTGAGCTGTAATCTCGCCTTCTATTCTGAGCCAAAATGCAATTACATGACTCACGGATGCACAAGAGCTGCTCTTCATGCATTTGAGTGTGCGGTTAAAAACTAAATTAGACCGCCATCTGCTATTAAAAACAAGGCTCAGAATCGCGATGCATCGATTTATCATCACAGACCTAAAGCCAGATGTTGTTTTTTAAATGGAGGGGTGTCTCCATACATGTTTTGTGACCCATCCCTTTTGAAGTGCACATTTTTGTTGTTTAAGATCCGTCTCTGTGGTTCACTACAAAGAGGGTGAGTTGTGGTCAGCCTCCGAGAGCTGTCCCGTACCCCAGTATGCTGGCTCCTGTCTGCTTTCATGTAGTCCAATGAGAAACTTCTTCGTTTGTCACATAAAGGGGCAGGAACGGTTTCTGTGGGTGACACAATGACTTTGACTGTTTGAGTTGGGTGCACAATCTTGCCATTGTAGTCCTCGTACTTTGAACGTGCGATGCTGTTTCCATTGCCTTCATGTATTGTCCATGTGTTTCGCCCATTCTGAAGTCTACTTTTTAAGCTTACCACAGACAGATCCAGTGCTGAGTTTGGTGAAGCAGATAACTCATGTTCTTGCTTAGTTTGGGTTGTCTTAAGTGAAAGGTCAAGCACCTCGTCCTGGGACACTGGAAACACGGGGTAGGCCATGGTACTGGTACAGTAAGACATTGTTGTAGACAAGGTCTGTGTGCTTTTGTCAACCATAGAATCAGTTTTAATAAACGTTTTTGAGTCTAAACTCATTAGGATAGGGATTGGGATGGGTAGCGGCACTGGTAACGGGACCACAAATGGATAAGGGACCAATAAGGTTGCTGGTGGGATCAGTGAGATCATTGGTGTGCTAGTGGGGTGAACAATTTCATGGGGCAAGATGTTTGAAGTTAAAGGGCTTGGTTGGTTTGGAGCAGTCATTTCATAATCTGTTGAATTGCTCCAAGATTGTATTAGATCTTGCAAACATGTTGCAGTTCCAGGGCTTTGAAACATTGGTACGTCTGTGTGGTAAACCAAAGCTTCTGGTTGACTCAAAAGCAGGTTTTCAAGCAAAGCGCTTGTTTGAATATTGGCAAATGGACAAGAGTGTAAAGAAGGTGGAAGTTGGGAGTTTAAATGCTGATCCAAGACCACGGGTGTGGAAACGGTGCTTGAAGCAGGCAAAAACAAGGAAGATAACCCTGCCTCACCAACCTGAGGTGGCAAACGGCCAGCTAACTGAAGATGAACAGGGAGTACAACAGGCCTGTTTTCAAGAAAGACAGACTGCAGCAAAGACGTGGCCATTTTGCGAGTGAGATTGACTGAGTGTTCTTTAGAAGGATTAAACTCAGGTGAAGGTTTTCTTGTTTGCTCTTTGGAACTGAGATTAGATCCATTGACGTCTGGTTTTTCTGTGTCAGTCTGATGCTGTTTTACCTCTTTTGTTTGGTCCGCCATTGTAGACTCTAAAGACTTCAAGGTTCCACACAAACAGATGCCAAACTTCAGAAAAGCTCTTGTGGTTCAGCTCTTTGTGTTCCTGGTGGGACAAAAAGAGGTATTTGTTTGTGTTCCCTGTTAATGGATGACTTCAGCAAAATAATTTATAAATTCTGCTTTTGATTTACAAGGTATCTCATAGACAACAAAGCAATTTGCTTTGTTGAGTCAAAAATGTTTCCAAGTTATTGTCTCTCATATAAGTCATCCTGAGTTCAAACAGGGCAGACAGTTAAACCATAATAAATAGCAAATCCCTTTAGCATGCACAAAAAAGCATAAACATTTCAAACAGCCATCTTGCTGAGAAACAACTGGATGTCATTATATCTAGAGACGTGTGTATTATGAACTTGAGTTTGAGAATCAGGGAACAAATTTGTTATAAGAAATATAAAGCAGAAGCAATCAAATGTTTCCTGGATTATCTTCCAGGTAATTTTGGAATAATTTGTCATTTATTCAATTTAAGTGGTTATTTACAGATAATCTTCACCTCTGATGAGCTGCTGAGTCAATGAATTGAACTCAGTTTACTTGTAAACTAATAGTTCAGATAATCAGATGGGTTTGGAGAAAGGTAAGGGTGATTAAATGACTAAATTTCCATTTTTGTCGGAACTATCCCTATCCCTAACTGTCCCTTTAATAGCAGCTCTGTGGATAATGGAAAGCTATTGCGAACCTCAAGGTTTCACAACCCTGACCACAAATACTATAACAAGAGTGCGCAATAAATTCTGTGCCACTGCAGCCCTGATACATGTTATTTCAACTCCAATTTTCCCTCTTGTGAGCATTACACAGTTTCCATGCTGGAAACAGGCTCATTCCTTCTCCTCAATGGTGTCTCCAGTGGAGAAGGTTAAGCCCAGGGTAATAGGCCCATATGTCACTGCTTTGAGGAGGAAAACTAAGAAATTTTATTGGTTGAGGAGTCTGCAGTGCATTTGTCTCTGGAGAACACATACGCTACACATTCCCACATATAAAATAGGCGACATGCCCAAATAATTTGGCTAATTTCCACTACAACGTTAATGTAATACATAAATCACGATAATGGTAGCTTTTTTTGCTTAATCAATATCTGTTATGGAAAATTAACTAGCCAAAAAACCAAAGTTAAACTATGGTAGGCTAACCACAAATTAACCATTGTTTTGCTACACTAACCAAAGTTTAACCATGGTATTTGTAGTAAAACTGTGGTTATACAAATGGCAATCAATACACCAAAAAAAACACATGGTTTTGGTTTTACCACAATAAAAACATGGTTAATTTTCATAGGGGATTGGTTCTATTTTATTGAAAAGTTAAAGGAAAAACAATGACAATGGGATACAATATTCAATCCCAACATTAATTTTCTAATTATTTATAACATTCCTTGCTTAGTGTTGCCGCAACACCTCGACTGAATCTACAGTGTGAAACAGGCAGTGTGACCAGCGTCGTTCCATTACAAAGCGAAGGAGTCGGTTCTTTTTACCGAATCATAAACATAAAATGAAAACAGTGTAGTCTGATTTTCAAATGAACAATTTTAATGAGATAGCTTCTTTAGGTAGTTAAAAAACATGCAACGCAAACAGTATAAGCTGCTTCATGAAGGAGAGTTCTTTTTAGTGAATCAAAAACATACAGTGCAACGAATTAGATTCCCAAACAAATGAAAAATGATTTAATTCTTTTAGTGAATCACTTTTGAATAATAGTGAATCAAAAACATACATCGCCTGAGTAACAGTAGCAAAAGTTAAGCATTTTTTAAATGTAAATGCACTAGTGTAAATGTAGAAACAGAGTCTCCAGCATTTTCGAAAGTCTCTGTTTTTAATGGTTGAAAACTCCGGAGTAGTGTAAATGACAGGGGTAACTGTAGTAAAAGTTATGTGTTTAAAAACGGAAAATCACTAGTGTAAATGCAGAAACGGGGTCTGCAGCGTTTTTAAAAGTCTCTGTTTTCGAGGGTCGAAAACACCAGAGTAGTATAACCGACAGACATAACTAGCAAAAGTTTTGCACTTTAAAACGTAAATGCACAAGTGTAAACGCCGAGGGTTCGAGGGTCGAAAAACAACAGATTAGAGTAAACGACAGGCCTTACCATAACAAAAGTTATGGATTTTACAACAAAATTGCTCTAGTCTAAACATAGAAACAGGGTCTGCAGTGTTTTCGAAAGTCTCCGTTTTCAAGGGTCGAAAAAGTACAGTAGTGTAAATGGCAGGCGTAACTGTAGCAAAAGTTATGCGTTAAAAACAGAAAACCACGGTGCCGATAGCCTTGTGGGCAGCGCGCCGACATACTGTACAGCGCCGTTGCGCTCCGGGCGTCCCGTGTTTGAATCCCGACTCGAGGACCTTTCCCGACTCCCGACTCCCTCCCCCATCTCTCTCCCACTTTGCTTCCTGTCAACTCTGATCTGTCCTATCAAAATAAAGGCAAAAATGGCAAAAAAAAACAGAAAAGCACTAGTGTAAATGCAGAAACAAGGTCTGCAGCGTTTCCGAAAGTCTCTGTTTTCGAGGATCAAAAACACCAGAGTATTTTAACTGACAGACATAACTAGCAAAAGTTATTTAAAAGTAAATGCACTAGTGTAAACGTTGAGGGTTCGAGGGTCAAAAAACACCAGATTAGTGTAGTGACAGGCCTAACTGTAGCAAAAGTTATGGATTTTACAACAAAATTGCTCTAGTGTAAACTTAGAAACGGGGTCTGCGGCATTTTCGAAAGTCTCCGTTTTCAAGGGTCGAAAACGTACAGTAGTGTAAATGACAGGTGTAACCGCAGCAAAAGTTATGCGTTTAAAAAAATAAAAAAATTTGCACTAGTGTAAACATAGAAACAGGGTGAGCATTTTCGAAAGTCTCTGTTTTCAAGGAACAAAAATGCCAAAGTAGTATAAATGACAGGCGTAACTGTAGCCAAAGTTATGCATTTTAAAATGAAAACGCACTAGTGTGAACGTAAAAACAGTCTCCAGCATTTTCAAAAGTCTCCTCCTTCAAAAGTCGAAAACGCCAGAGTAGTGTAAATGACAGGTGTAAACGTGGCAAAAGTTATGTGTTTTAAAACGAAAATGCACTAGTGTAAACAAAGAAACGAGGTCTGCAGCATTTTCAAAAGTCTATTTTTCAAAGGTTGAAAACAGAGTAGTGTAAATGACAGGCATAACTGTAGCCAAAGTTATGCATTTTAAAATGAAAACGCACTAGTGTGAACATAGAAACAGTCTCCAGCATTTTCAAAAGTCTCCTTCTTCAAAAGTCAAAAACGCCAGAGTAGTGTAAATGACAGGCATAACTGTAGCAAAAGTTATGCGTTTTAAAACAAAAACTGTGTAAACGCAGAAATGGGGTCTACAGCGTTTTCGAAAGTCTCTGTTTTCAGGGATGAAAACGGCGGAGCAGTGTAAACGACAGGCGTAAACTTATCAAAAGTTATGCTTTCTAAAACGAAAATGCACTAGTGTAAGCGTAGAAACGGGGTCTGCAGCGTTTTCGAAAGTCTCCTTTTTCAAAGGATTTGCAGCATTTTCAAAAGTCTTTGTTTTTGAGGGTCGAAAAACACCAGATCAACACCAGTTATGCATTTTAAAATGTAGATGCACTATTGTAAATGTAGAAACAGAGTTATGCATTTTAAAACAAAAACTTACTAGTGTAGACGAAGAAATGGGGTCTACAGCGTTTTCGAAAATCTCTGTTTTCAAGGATGAAAACTGCGGAGCAGTGTAAACGACAGGCGTAACCTTATCAAAAGTTTTAAGGGGTTTTAAAACAAAACTGCACTAGTGTAAACGTAGAAACAGGGTCTGCAGCGTTTATGGGGGACGGAAACCGCTGGTGTAGTGTAAACGACAGGTGTAACCGTAGCAAAAGTTATGTGTTTTTTAAAAACTTTTAAAGACTTTTAAAAACACTGCAGACCCCGTTTCTATGTTCACACTAGTGCAGTTTTCATTTAAAATTGCACTAGTGTAAACGTAGAAACAGGGTCTGCAACATTTTCAAGGGCTGAACAATACCGGAGTAGAGTAAACAACAGGCGTAGAGTCTGATTACTGAAAAAATTACAAATGAGTCGATTCTTTTTAATGAATCACTTTTGAATAAACTTTCTTTAAAAATGTGCCTGCGGACATTTACAAATGAATAAAAGTATCTAATAAAATCGGCATTCATCGATGTTTGTATAAACCTTTGGAAAATAAACGCCATTAAAATGCTTGCCAATAACTTTAAATAAACAAAGTGGGAAAATCACAAGGTCACTCTCTGGCTACATAGCAATGACTAAACGGTTGAGACAGAATCTTATAAATGCCAAAACCATAAAAAAGTCCTCCCAGTAGTTACTTTATTGTTATATTTTAGACAAAGTTAATAAAGAATCCATTATGTTTATATACTTCCTTACTATTATAAACAGCTACTTGAACATTTAAATCTTCAAATTGTATTCATACATTTCCTAAGTAATGAAAATCCAATTCTGTTTGTTTTTCATACATTCTTAAGAATTAATGTGGGTGTTAACTTAACACTGGGGAAAATTTATTGACGTTTTGGGAAACATTTTACAGCATCTCTTTCCAGATAATTTAGGATGGTCCTGGGCTGTCAATGTGTTTTGAGAAATTTAATCCACATAAGCTCTTGTTTAGCGTTAATATAAATGACTAATATTGAGCAGATGTTAGAGCTGCTTTGAGTTAAATGGCAGAGAACAAATCTGCGTGATGAGAGGAGACAGGCCTTACAAACTATCATGAAAAGTCTTGAGTGCTTTGACAATTCTTTAAAGCTCCGAAGTGGGCTTTAATTCAATCATGAATCACATATATGCCTACGGTCCAAAAATATTAAACATTTTAAAATAGGACATCAGTAGATAGCTCAGAGGATACAGAGGCAAAAGTCACAAGTCTAAAACTTTTTTCTTATCAAATTAGCAATTTAAGTGAAAAGTTGAACCGGAAACTGTATAATAATGTCAGAATGTTTTAGCATTTGGTTTACTTTCAGGCTCATGTCCAAATTGTAAATAAAGGTTTGCATGCTACGTCAAGCAAATAAATAAATACATTTTAAAAATATATATTTATTCATTCATTATTCTGTTTATTTCTCTAAATGACGAATGACTTTCAATCTGGCCCTCCACACGTTTATTAACTCAGCATGTTACTATTGTGCAACTAAATGTTACTCCATAGCCAAATACATGGATCACAAACCAATAAATGCTCTGCACCAAAGAAGATCTGTAGACATGA
The DNA here is from genome assembly GCF_049309525.1 of Garra rufa. Lineage (NCBI taxonomy): Eukaryota > Metazoa > Chordata > Actinopteri > Cypriniformes > Cyprinidae > Garra > Garra rufa. The sequence continues at coordinate 13,472,933 of NC_133380.1, forward strand.
TGGAAAAGCTCAGTTCATGTGCACTGTGTTTCTGTTGCCAAAGCAGAGTGGATTAAACTTTACATTTGGAACTTAATGTTCTCCATGTGGCAAGTTCCACTGTAACTTCACAAAGATTTCAGGAGAAAATTTAACAAAGGATTACTATGTATTTATTTAATTCACACAATGTCAGAATTAGCAAAATTTTAAAAAGTGTGAACTGCTCTAGCTTACCAAAGTACAAAGTGTTCAAATATGAGAGCGATGTATGTATGAGTGTTTACAGGCTGGTGGTGGTATAGAAAATTTTTGCATCCATATGTTTATGTATTTACAAACAGCTTCAGTGAATTCCAGCGTTTGTGCCATAATGGCTTCCATACACTTCAGTCTCAGTCAACCACAAACCCAGTACGACTAAGCCACTTCACCCAAACCACTGAGATAAATACCCCAATTGTAGTCCAAAACATTTATTCCAAAAAAAAAAAAAAGAAAAGATTAACATGATTTTGTTAGAAGAAATTAAATCCCAAAGAACTTAAATCTTTTCGAAAAATAATAACTTTACGCACATGTCTGATACACAGTTGGAGTCAAAAGTTTACATACACCTCGCAGAATCTGCAAATGTTAATTATTTTACCAAAATAAAAGGATGAGGATATGTACATTTTTCTTATTTTGTCTAAATATCATTTTTTTTTAATTAATACTGCCCTTCAGAAGCTACAGAAGATACTTGCATGTTTCCCAGAAGACAAAACAAGTAATATTTGTGGGATCTGAAGGATTTTTCTGAAGGACAGCGGGCAGTTGAACTGTTCAGGACAAACAAGGGGCTCGTGAAAACTATCACTAAACAAACAAACAAACAAACAAACAAACAAACAAAAAGGCTGTGGATCATTCAGTAACACAGTATTAAGAATCAAGTGTATGTAAACTTTTGAACAGAGTCATTTTTATAAATTCAACTATTATTTTCTCTTGTGGACTATGTGAACGTCTTTTATGTGAAATATCTTATTTAGGACAGTACTAAATAAAAAATAACATGCAGTTTGTATGATCTCTATTATTTTGGTAAAATAATTAACCTTTTGCAAATTCTGCAAGGTGTATGTAAACTTTTGACTTCAACTGTAATATATTCGAGCAAAAAATGCAATGCAAGCAAATAGAATGACACATCACAAAATGACCATTCTTCATCTAATCTCATTAGTAGTTAGACAATATATTGATTATCAGTTAGAAAATAAAACCCTTTAAGTTCAAATATATAAGGTATGTGTGCTTTGTGTCTGTTTAAACCTTTTGACTTCGAATTACTGAAAACTGAGACATTTCAGAAGAACACTGTTTTTTAAATCCTCTAACTTACATTACAAAAAAAACACTCTTACCTTTTTTTTCTGAGTTTGGCAGTTGAGGTGCTGTGTTGTAAAATTAATTTAGTATAGCATGGCTCAATTGCTTTTTAAAAGTTCGCAATCACTGATAGAAACAGCACAGTCTTGCAGAACAGTCAGTACGGTCTGTCTGATAGCTTCAGATCTGAGAGAGAGAGCAGCCTGATGCAGTAAATTAACTTTAGAACGGCCCCTTCTGTGCTGCTCTATCTGAAACAACTTTTGTAGATGAAGGTTGTCTAGACTCTAGGTTAACATTATTGACTTTTATTTGCAAGATAATAAAAGTCCAATTAAACATTTCAAGTAAGAATATACAAACAAACATGTACTACTTCCATAGTGCAGATTTTTTTCAAATTGGTAGACAGTTTCTTTATTGAATTAGCGATCACAGGAACAGAGTTTGTCACAAGTGATGGTGGTCTGTTGCCTGATGTTTTCTGGTCTCCTGCTTCTGAAAGAGCCATTGTCCCACATTCAGCCTCAAAGACTGCCATGACCTTCAACAAAGCTGTGCACTAACCTCTGGGGCCAGAGGGTCCACCTCTGACTAACACCCGCCAGCCTTATCTTGTCTGGCGCTTAATCACTTATCAATGGCTCCCGTCTAATCTCTTATGGAAAGTTCAAAAAGCTTCACGGATCATGGGAGCTTTGTTCACTTTGTCACTGTGACGTCTCACTTAGTTTGAGTGACATATGAATAGATGTGTTCTAATTTTTTAAAATAATGTTTAACTGAAATTTGTCACACGTGGATATTAAAAAAAATATGTGACTCTGGACCACAAAACCAGTCATAAGTAGCACGGGTATATTTGTAGCAATAGCCAACAATAATTTTAACATTGTATGCGTTAAAATGATCGATTTTTCTTTTATTCTTTTAAAAATCATTAGGATATTAAGTAATATCATGTTCCATGAATATATTTTATAAATTTCCAACCATAAATATATCAAAACCTTATTTTTGATTAGTAACATGCATTGCTAAAAACTTCATTTGGACAACTTCAAAGGCGATTTTCTCAGTATTTAGTTTTTTTGTACCCTCAGATTCCAGATTTTCAAATATTTGTATCTCGACCAAATATGTGACCTTGGACCACAAAACCAGTCTTAAGTAGCACGGGTATATTTGTAGCAATAGCCAACAATAATTTTAACATTGTATGCGTTAAAATGATCGATTTTTCTTTTATTCTTTTAAAAATCATTAGGATATTAAGTAATATCATGGTCCATGAATATATTTTATAAATTTCCAACCATAAATATATAAAAACTTTATTTTTGATTAGTAACATGCATTGCTAAAAACTTCATTTGGACAACTTCAAAGGCGATTTTCTCAGTATTTAGTTTTTTTGTACCCTCAGATTCCAGATTTTCAAATATTTGTATCTCGACCAAATATGTGACCTTGGACCACAAAACCAGTCTTAAGTCGCTGGGGTATATTTGTAGCAATAGCCAAAAATACATTGTATGGGTCAAAATTATTGATTTTTCTTTTATGCCAAAAATCATTAGAAAATTAAGTAAAGATCATGTTCCATGAAGATTTTTTGTAAAATTCCTACTATAAATATATCAAAATGTAATTTTTGATTAGTAATATGCATTGTTAAGAACTTAATTTGGAGAACTTTAAAGGTGATTTTCTCAGTATTTTGATTTTTTTGCACCCTCAGATTCCAGATTTTCAAATAGATGTATCTCGGCCAAATATTGTCATATCATAACAAACCATACATTAATAGAAAGCTTATTTATTGGGCTTTCATATGACATATATATCTCAGTTTTGTCAAATTTAACCTTATGACTGGTTTTGTGGTCCAGGGTCACATATTGTCCTATCCTACCAGACAGCCATTTATTCAGCTTTTAGAAGATGTATAAATCATAATTTCAAAAATTGACCCTTATGATTGGCTTTGTGGTCCTAAGTTCAGCGAATTTTCGCGGGCGAAATACAGTGTTTTCAATACAAATCCTAGAGTTTGGGAATTTCGCACGAGGGATGAAAAATTTCATCACGTGAAAGCTTTTTTGTTGTTTTTCGCTGTTACTTCAAATTAAAACTGAAGGCTGATGACCTAAAACACTACAAGAGGAGGCTATTTCCCATGAACTTAAGAAATCGTTTGTCACGATTTTTAATGCAAGAAAGGCAGCGAATGTGTTAATATCAAAGCCGCTTTACCTTCTACAGGAGCATCTCATCCTGGTCGGGTTTGTCTTAACCTGAAGTTGTCTGTGCAGCAGGAGAAACAGGTGTCAGGACTGTCAAAAAAGCCTGAAATACAAGATGTCAAGGCTAAAACGTTTTTTCAGGGGCTTAATGTCTGAACGAAAATGCATATTTTACACATAAAACAGAACTTACGGAACTATCCCTTCAATTATAGGCGAATGGTTGTACTTCACACATCAGCGTGTCTGTGAAAAATTACTGTTTGTGGAGAAATAGCATCCTCTTGTGGTGTTCTCCGAAATTTCAATCAGGCCTTGACACGCAGCCTTTTTCAGTTTTAAGGTGAAGTAAAACACAACTGTGGAGATATTAATTTTGTGTGTAGCCAACTGTTTTAGCATTTTAACCTTGGGACGTGCGTCGTGTTTATATGAAGAGGCTCAAACTGACCCGTAAGTATTTCTTATGTATTTTTTATTTTTTTTTTTTAGTTTTGTTTTAAATACATTTAAAATGTTTTTATTCATTGTGAGTAAAAAGTATCACGCCATAAATCGCGTCGTGTGAATACATTTCAGAATAGAGTGTTTTCAGGATGCGCCACTAAACGTAAACATCGAATGAAATTAGCATATTTTGCTGATTATTGCTGCTGAAAATGATCAATTATTGTCATGTTTTAGGCTGTACTAATCAGGAAAAACATTTGCCATACTATGGACTGCCAAAAGTTATAACAAGGAGATGTGTGCAAAAAACTGTACAGCGTCTGAGGGACAAAAGGCGTTCGTGGTTGGCCAAACTGAACCAGGATTTCCAGGGCAAGAATCTTGACAACATTCATGTTTGTTCTTATCATTTCCAGTCAGGTAGGTCAAATATTAGGCTAATACCTTAATTAATACTTATGTATCTTTATGTAGCTCTTATGTATCTTTACCACCTGTTAACTTTAGTTTGTCAAAATATTGCGCCCTTTCCTGCTTAAGTCCTTCTCTATATGATTTAGCAGCTTCCACACAAGTTTTCCATGGTTTAGACAGCATAAATGATCAGAACAATGTATTCAGTATTACTTTAACCGTGCAATCCGTGCTGTTGTTAACATTAAAGTAACTGAGCAAATCGTGACATAAGTGCAAACCTTCTATTTATGACACAAAACCTTTACCTGTCAATGACAATAATGCACAAAATGTTGTGCTACAGTAAATATGTAAATAATACTTCAGGCATCCAGATTATTTTTCAATGCAGTCACATTTATTGGCTTTCTCTATGCACAGTTACTAAGCAGTCACTTGAGCTGGCAAGAAATGGTTCAAATTTACAATGGAATTCCCACAATGTTTACTAAAAAATAAATACAGGACTGAGAGAGTCGCACAGCTCAAAAAATATACAAAGGCTTGGAATTAATGTAAACTTTTAAAACATTTTACAAAATGAAACAGTGTCTTTTCTCTTTTTTCACTTTAAAAAGATTATATGTACATGTTTATACAAAAATACAAAATGGATTCAAATCTCTTGAAGTGAAGCTTGTATGCAGAGTGAGATTCGTTTCCTGTTTATTGTAACTGAATGAGATGCATCTTGGACATTTTCACTTTAACCCTCAATTTGTATTATTTGTTCAATTCTTTAATTATAATTTGTTGTTAATTTTACACCATTTGAAACCCTTTGGCAAAAAAAGACTGTGCTTCCATGAATGCAGAGAATTTCAACAAGAAAAATGAAAAACACAGAAATAGTTCAAAATGGATCATGATATTTCAGTCAAAAAAGGAACCCTTGAAAATAACTATTCTGTGTAGTGTCTTTTTGTTTCCTGTCAGACTTTTCTTCTTTCTTTATTGATATGATCAGTTTTGTGTAGTACCTTGTGCCGGTTTTAAACAGTCCGAAGCTGTATTTGAGGTAAAATGACTATGATACAGATAACTTTGTGATTTCCCTTCATTATGTTTTTTAACATTTTGCAAATAAGGCCTGAACTGACCGGTTTGCTTCACTACAGGTATCTAGGTTGATACTTCAATTGTGGCTACTGTTGTGTCGTGAACATAAAAACAAAAACAAAAGACACAATCATTGCTACATATCTGAATTTTGGAGTTGTCACGAGTGTTGTTTTCATGACTGCAATTGCATCACAAGCACAGAGAGAAATGTATGAAAAGAAAACTGATGACGTCAATGACATTTCCCTCCCCCAATGGCAACAATGACAGAATATGGCCTGGGTATAGAATTCAAAGCACCAAAACATTTAACTACAGTTGTATAACATATAGAATAGCTTATTTGTTCAGAATGCAAGTTTACAGCTAATTAGAAATGTTTACAAGTTCGGTATCTTCATCATTGGCTGATACACCCCTGATATGAAATACTTTTTTCTTATTTTATTTAAATAAAGCTTTATCATTATTCTTTTCCAAATTTATTAACAAAATAATTCTCTGGATAAAATATCCCATAATTAAAAATACCTTTTTTTCTATTAAATGTTGCAATCTAAAAGAAGATTTCATAGATTTAGTTCTAGTACATGGACACAAAGGGAAAAAAAAGTAGTCTGTAGTTTCAAAATTCGGTAGTTATAAAGCAAAGCTAATTGCGACAACCATCAGACAGGGTTGTATTAAAGGAGAAATAAGACGTGGCACATTGCAGCTCCTATTTTATGAGAAAATATCTGTTAGTTCTGTTAGTGTCTCAGAATATCCTGGAAGGTTTCTCTACTGGTATAAAACAAAAAGAATTCAATTCTCAAACCTCTTGGACATGACAGAACATGACAAATCAACAACAGTTCAGAAACAAGGCTGAAATATTATGTCAATCATCCATGTATATACAGATGAGCAATAAACCACTGCTGCCTTTTCGCAGTCATTTTATCTTTATCCCAGAAATATAATTCTATTATCATTGCAACAAATGGCCCCGTAATACCCTCTCACACCTCAGTCTGTTCTTTCAAAACTCAGCTGTACACGAATAGTGCTTCATTAGAGTAGATTGTCCAGTTCCTCCACTTAAGGGAAAAAGCTCAAACTGTGTATACAGTGATGTAAAACTGCAAATTTCAACAAATCTTATACATTTTGTACATTTACCAAACATAGCACATACTCAACAAATTCAAGTGAAGGTGGAACTACATTTTAAGTGTAGACGTGAAATGTTCTAGTGTTTTATTGCATGCTGTACAGAGGATGAAGAAACTGAATTACGACCACAGTGAAAGAGCTTTCTTCAGAGACGGATGACCAAAAAATCGATCTTTTCACAGCTTGTCACCTTCCCTTCAGTGGCACAGTGTAGGCTTGACAAATCTAGCTAACTCCTATGAGTTTTGAACTCTGAGAAGACCTCCAACTCTGAGGAGTTTCACTTTAAAAGTGAATCTGTTCTTCTTCAATTGAACAGTATGCTTGATTTTAAGGGTATTCACAGAATACATTAAGATTGAGGTCCTTATTTCTTCTTCTTCTTCTTTTTCTTCTCCATGTTGGTTGGTTAAGTAAATATACATGATGACACCTGAAAATTGTGACAAAAATACACAACCCAATTTGGGTCTTTGAAGAAAGGTAAACTAAACATGGGTAAAGAGGATTAAATAATTTTCGTAACAGTTGCTGAAATGCTGTTTGACATTTTGAGATTCAAACAGCATGAAAAGAGTCTCTCTCTCTCTCTCTCTCTCTCTCTCTCTCTCTCTCTCTCACACACACACACACACACACACACACACACCACATACGTCCCATTTCATTACTCTAAACTCAAAACTAAAACTGGATTACTTTTGCCTGCTTGCCTTCTTATTTATCAGTACATCCAGGTTGTATATTTCAAGGTATAATTAACCAAATTAAGTGCAAAAGAACTGATGGTTTTGCAAACCAGTCCACTATTAGAACTAAGTTCATAACATTTCTAGCTTTTTTTCTTAGACACTGTGCTAAGAAAGGCCATGGTGCGATTGTCCGTAGAAAAGCATCCACATATTCATGTAAATTTGTGATGGATGATGGAAAAGAATTGTTTTCTATATTAAAATGACACCTTTTGACAACTAATTTCACCATCTCATTTTGTGAGCATAAAAGCATATCCCATAGCTCTCAATGATAAACGTTAATGCAAAAAATTCAAGTTCTTCTTCCAAGTTTTCAGCTGACTTATAGAATACAAAAGGAGCTTAAAGAAATAAAAAAAAAAAATTTCAAACCACAAACAGGGGAGAAAACTAAGGTAGATCTTAATATGTGAACAGCACTCTCATACAGTTCAAATAGAATGTTTTCATATTATAAAAGATTTATCATTTTGATAAGTGGTTAAAAAAAGTGATTATACCACTAAGAGGAGCGGTCATCATGTGGACTCCCATCTGAGTTCTCAGTCTCTCCCTCCGATATGGCCTGCATTGGGGCAGTGTACAGCCGACTCCGCGTGCTATAGCGACTGCTGTTTGCCGCAGGTGGAATTCTGGAACGGCCCTGTCTGGAGGCAGCTGACATGGTTAGTGTTTTTGGGGAGAATCCTTCACTGTTGGCCTTAGGGAACTGGCTTGGAAGTGGATCGCCACTGCTAGTGGAATCCTGTAGGAGTAAGAGGGGCTCCTCTGGTGGCCTTGCAGCCTCTAATAGCAGCTCTGCTTGAGTCTTGGGTGTGATGGGGCTCTTAAGGATCTCCGTAGCAGACATGCGGTAACTCGAATCTGAGCGACTACCCTTCTTTAGCAGCAGGAGTTTGAACTCCTCACTGGATGTACTGGACTTTTTGGCACTCCTGTAGATGGGTCCTGAGGCTCGCTGGGAGCAGTTTGAAGGGGTTGAGGCAGCTGGGGTGACCGGGCATACAGTAGGATTGCTGACAGGGGCAGTTGCAGGTGCTACACCAGGCCGACTTTTTCCACTCACCTCCCCGGAGTCTTTACGTCCCAGCACTTTCCTTTTGGATCTGCAATAATTTGGTTGACAGTGTATTTCGGTCACATGTATGCCACAACCATAAGACATATAGAACATGAGAATAAGACAAATGCAGCTATGGAATGTAAAACAATAAGGCTTACCGGTGTATCATGGCAAACAGATCTTCAGTTGTGCGTAGTTTGTTGGGGGATGGAAAAACATCATCATCAGGTTTAGAGTCATCAGTCAAAGGAGAGGTTGAATTGTCACTGGGAGTTGATTCTGTCAACATGCAAAGCATTCACACATCATGAAGTTATGCATTCAAAAGCTTTAATGTGAAATTAGTCAACTAAAAAAATTAAAGTTAGGCCAACTACAGTAATATTATGTGACTTAAAGGTTGACCAATATATTAGTTTTACTGATTAATCATCTCATGTAGTTCTTGTTTTGGAATAGCAGCCACTAGATCACCAACTCTGGAGTTTGTTGTATCATGTGACTATGGCACTGTCCCAGATCACACCCTAAGCCCTCACAGTCTTCTTCTGAGTCCACACTTTTGTGGCATAATGCCGCTTTGACTGTTGGGTAGAAGTCTGTCGCAGAGCGCGCCTCAATGTGCATCGAGGACACATAGCGGCCGCAAAGGAGCGGCCCTCCAAAAGCAAAAATGATGAATGGGACACCCTACGGTCTCATGGACTCAATGGACACACACAGCGGCCATTTTAAGTCCACAAGAGCGCAAGTGCGCATGAAGTGTGACATTTGGGACAGGGCCTATGATATGCACAGAGCTGATTTGAGAGACAAAAATAACAGGTATGTTCACAGTACTTGTTCTCTTTACCTACAGTCATGTTACAACGACTCAATCACAATTGATTGATTTGAAGTTTTTACAGGACAGTTACCCTTGCTAAAGTAGTCCTCTGTATCCGGGGTCGACCCTTCTTCCCTTATGTCCTGTGAGGCACTTCTGGTTGCGACACCTGATGTCTCATAATCCTCTTCTCGGCCTTGTACATCGCTGATTGTGTAAGTGTGCGATGCCTCTTGAGTTGAAACAGGCACTTTGTCAGGACTGTTGCACAGTACAAAATTGCTCCTCTGTATTTCACTGTAAGCGGGGGGCGGCATTGTGCTGGCCGAACACACGGGCTGTGCTGAAGGGTCTGGCCGAGATAGTTGAGTTAGATCTTGTTTTAGTCTCTCTGGTGACAATGTCAGTTGCACATCTGGGTACTTTCTGCTGTCTTGTTCTTGCTCAGGACCTTGAGATGACCTTGTCGAAAAGTCTTCTTTTTCGGGGTCTATAGGAGTTCTGAAAGCAGTCATTGCCCAGTAAGTACCAGGACCAAGCCTCTCCTGTCTCACTTTCACTTCCTCCTGATGAAGAATAACGTTTTCAACAGGTGGAACCTGTGATTCACAGAGCGGTGGTGCAGGGGGCTTGTAAGCTGGTGGTTTCCTGTTGTGCCTGTTGCTAGAGGATGGGGCATCAGTTATTATTGTGGGACACTTGGGACGAGTTACTGGGTTTGCACTGGCCAGATCATATCCTTGGTTCCCTTCGGCTGGTCTACAAATAGATCGCAGTTGGACTGATCTAAGAACAGTTGGAGTTATGGCCAAATGGGCTGAGCTGGGTACTGTGCTTGTTGCACTCTCTGAAGTAGAAGCTGCAGTGCGAGCCTGTGCAGCAGCGGCGGCGGCGGCGGCTGCAGAGCGAGCTTCTGCAGCAGCAGCTGCAGCTATGGCAGCTTTCTGCTTATTCTGGTGGAGAATGTGCATCTGATTTCTGTGAGAAAAGTGCTTGCTGTGAAGAGCACTTAGGTCGAGGTGACTAGGGGGTATAGCATGGAAGTCAGTTTCCCTCCTGGAGGAAATGTCTGGGTCTCGGACTGAAAGCTGTGGCTGCTGTAGGGAGCAAAGTGAGGACTTCCTTTCAGGGACTTTGGGTTTCCTTTTGCCACTGTTTGGAGATAGGGGCCCTGGGAAGAAAGCAGAGGGGAAGGAAGATGTAGGTGTTTCTGATTGACTAGAATATCCACTGGAAGGGGATGCTAAGCCCACCAACTTTTCAGGGGAAGCCAGCTTGAAGTCAACTTCAGGTGGAGGAAGAGTTGGAGATGTAGGTCTGGACCTGGGTTGACAAGCTTGCATTTCTGCACATTCTGGTGACTTGATGCATTCAATAACAGTTGTACCCGTAGCAGTGCTAGAGTTGGACAAAGACCGGTAAGGGTCATTTGATTTCAAGTCATTGTGGAGCCAGAGGTCTGCATAGTCTGCTTGCACAGCACCTTCATCCTTGAAGGAATGCGTGTCAGAGGAACTGAATGGAGAGGAGCAGTCAAGCATGTCCCTGACGTTCTCCACTCCCCATGCGCCAAGTGACTCCAGACCTGCAGTGTCAAGGTGCCCTGCAGAACCAGCCAAGTCCAGCTGCAGTTTCATCTCCCTGGAAGACAAGGGCAGTGGCAACTCGCAAGTAATCTTTGGTTCGTCCTGCTCTAGAATGTTCACACCACTGCTTGTTTCCTTTAATGAACAGCTACGTTTTGGTGGGGGTGGCTTGGCCTTTGGTTTTTTTAAGGAGAGACATGGTCTGCCCAGTGTCCTGGTGGCTCTGTACTCTGGCTGAGGGTATTCACCCATGCCAGGTGCTATATTTCCACTTGGGCCACAGTCAGGGTCAATAGCTGCATAGTTGTAGTAGCTTCTGCTACCCTTAAGACCACAGTCAAAGTGCATGGAGGAATAGAATCCTTCAGTGTCAACGGTGTAGTGCATCTCAGATTTCCTAGCGGATGCTTGGTCACTGAAGCTCTCATAAGTTTCCCCACTAGAATAACTGGGGCAGCTGACGCCACTCTCGTCCTCTCTGGAATGCTTTGGGCTGAAGTCTTGGGGGCAGGGCTGATCCTGCTGGTCCTGGGCACAGTTCCACTCACCATCACTAGCAGTGCTGACCCCTGCATCATCCATCTGATCAGTAGCCGATGAGGTAAAAGAATTGGATCGTTGCCCCTGTCCTTGTGGCTTGTCAATGTGGTAGGGATCAATTATGAAGCCAGTGGTGTCATCAATGACATGGGACCCAGTATTGAGGGAGAGTTCTGAATCACAGTGTGAGGATCCAGTCAGGGGAGGAGAGGCAGCAGGTGGAAGAGTTTCAGACGTCTGCGACGGGCAAGTGGAGCTGCTTCCACTCCAGTTGCCACTTGAGGACTGGTGATCCTCTTTATGGTCCATCTGGCTGCCAAGCACTCCTGTAGTGGAGGCTGAGTGGATGGGGCTGCTGAACGTATCAGAGCTGGAGGAAATCTCACAGCTGCCCATGTCAACTTTGCGTGGGAGTCTAGATCTACCTCTCTCAATCCATGTGTGGTCAGGACTCTCTGAATGCTGCATACGCTTGAGACTTCCAAACTGGAGCTCTGGCATGGCCTGATCATCAGTACTCTCCTCCTCATCCTTTGGAATTCTCTGTCCTGGACCTGGTAGGAAGTCCTCAGCTTCATATGGAGAGAGTTCTTCATCTTCCTCTTCATCATCATCGTCATCATCATCATCATCATCATCATCACTGTCATCTTGATCCTCATCCAGAAGCCGTCCACCCTCACGTGGTAGACTTCTAGAACGGACACGAGTGGCTGATGCTGCAGCGTACACAGTATCAGAGCGATCCGGCAGGGAGGTAATGTTTCCAGTGGAGTGTGAGAGTGAAGCTGGAATTCCCTGACCCCTCTGGGCACGGATACGCCTCCGGGATGGAGCAGCAATCAAGAAGTCATCTGTCTGACAGCCAGAGTCCTTGGTGTGCAATACTCGGCCACTCAGGGAGAGGTCTTCATGCCACAGCGACTTGTGTGGGTTGGCATGGATGATCACTGTTCTCTCTCTAGCCACAGGTGATTCATCAGAATCTACAGGTAAATCAGAAAACCAATAATTAAACTAAAACTATATGAAGAAAAAGTAACAGAATGAACAGATTTTTTATATAAAAAGTTGCTTTGATGAAGTTGGACTTTTAGATGGAAGGTATCAGTTGGCAATACCCATGTCTTGTTGAACTCGTTTGGGGATGCCAGTGATCGTTTTTCGCCTCCTGAGTTTCCGACGTCTCTGTAGAACCGACTGTGAGTGAACAAGAGAGCAGCGAGCACTGGCTTCTCTGTCAAATCCAACACCTGTGAGAAAAAAATAACATAGACCATCAGTAGTAGTTAAGCTTATGTCATGGATTCCCTCAGTGGGAATAGGAGAGGGTGATATATTTCACAGTATCAAATTATTTTTGTCTTTGATGCATTAGCTTTATGTGTGGCAGTTGTGGCCTGATGGCTAGACAGTCAGACTTGTAACCCAAAGGTTGCTGGTTTGATTCTCACTTCTGGTAGGAATTGTAAGTCTATACCATAACTGAGGTTCCCTTAAGCAACGCATTGAACCACTAGTTTCTTCCTGGGCACCGCAGCAAAAATGGCTGCCCACCACTTTTGGGTGTGTGTTTGTGGTGTTTTTAGTTTGTATTAAATCTGAAGTAATGTTGCTTACCAGTAACATTTATTGGAATGATACATGACGAAATCACTTGAGAGTCATTCTTTATTCTCTCTTCTGGCGTGGGAAGAGGCAGGGCTTTGGACCAGTTGGTCTGTTTGTCCAGGGTGGTAGGTACATTGGGAACAGGACATTTAGGCCTATGGCTCATCACTGACAATTCACCATCTGTTTCTGTGTTGGTTCCAGCCTAATATGAGATGATGTTAGAACTGTTAGCTGTATTCAGAACAAGACTGATGATTTAAGATGTAACTCGAAATATACAGACTATCAACACACAGTTGAATGTAAAGATACAGTTTTATCTACAGTTTTATACAGTGGCCTCAAAAACCTTCAGACACTTTTGGCATCACACTAAATGTATGAATTTCACTGCATTAAAGATATACAAAATAGCAAACCAATTGGCAACTGATGCTTACATACTGTACATATTAGTTTGGAAGTCAAGCGATGACAGAATTTTTGGGTGAACTAAGATAGTTTCTCAAAACTTTTAATGGAGACATTCATACATTTAAATGAGGCTTAAGTGTCCAAATACTTTTTGGGACCATCTGTCTGAAATACACATCTATATACATACATGTACTGCCATATTTCCATTTTTCTGTGTTGACAAGAAATGCAGCTTTGATTATGAAACAGAAGACAGAGAGAATGAAAGAGAATAGATGAAATAATAAACACTGGCAAAGAGACAGCATGATTTTTTTTCTATGGTTGCATGCAAATATATAAAATAATGTCTTTCATGAAGGCCTAGTTGCACCCTAGGGAGTGAATGAGCCAGAAAGAAAATTCATGGAAAAATCATGAAATAAATGTGTTTTACTCAAACAAAAAGCAATTGAATAGTAGTCAGTAGTATAGCAATCCCAAATATAAATCTTTTGATGGTTCTTTGCAAAAGAAAGAGCAAACTGGCCTAATCGCCATAAACAGAAATGAAACATTTACATCTAAGGGAAGTCTACTCTAGTTTTCTACTCTATTAATGTTAAAACAAGTAGAAACAGAAATTGTTAGGAGTTAGAGTTAATAAGTTCTTTAATGGGACAAAATACCTTTCTAATCCAGGGAATGAAGTTACAACACTGAACAGGGGAGGAGGAACGGGAGCGCTGATACTAAAATTAAAAGATGGAGAACAACTAAATAAAGGGCAAAAAATGTTCTTAAATCAAAATAAAATGTGACGTCCATGGTGTGCACATGCTGTCAGGGAAGAGGGGCAACATGTATACACAAAACAACACAGACGTGCTCTTATTTGGAACCATTTGTTGTTCAAGTCTGAAGCATACATGCTGAAATGAAAGGCTGTAAACTGATGGAGAAAGAATGTACTACATTTTATTGTTATGGAAGGATTTTAATCAATATGGCACCCATCCGATGGTTTTGGTAAAACCTGTAACTTTGGTTTGAAAAAGAAAAAAGAGGTTAGGAGTCTTACACTATAAAAAATTATGTAATTTACCTTTCTGAGGACAGGTTTGAATTCAGCCTCTTTGGCTGGTCTCTCCTGCAGCAGTTAAATGCAATAGACAAATCAGATAAAGATCCTAAAATACCTTTCATCACCTTTAAAACCACACGCAGCTGTGCATGTAACCTTATTAAAATATGTAAAACATTTGAAGATTTAAAACAGAATACATGTACAGTTGAAGTCAACATACACCTTGCAGATTCTACTAAATGAAAAAGATATTTGGCAAAATAAGAAAACTGTACACAATTCTCATTCCATTCAAGAGTTTACACCCCTGGTGCCTAATGCATCGTTTTTTTCTTCTGAAGCATCAGTGAGCATTTGAACCTTCTTTATTTGTTGCATATGAGTCTCTCAGTTGTCCTCAGTGTGAAAAGATGGATCTCAAAATCATACAGTCATTGTTGGAAAGGGTTCAAATACACAAAAATGCAGAAAAACCAAAGAATCTGTGGGACCTGAAGGACTTTTCTGAAGAACAGCAGACGGTTTAACTGTTCAGGACAAACAGGGGACTCATGAACAAATATCACAAAACAAAACAAAAAAGACACATAGATGTAGATCATTTACACAGTGTTAAGAATCAAACGTATGTAAACTTCAACTATTAGATTCTTTTGTGGACTATATGTAAACATCTTTTATGTAAAATATCTTATTCAGGTCAGTACTAAGCAAAAAATAACATGCATTTTGCATGATCCCTCATGCATGATTTTGCTAAAATAGTTAACATTTTGCAAATTCTGCAAGCTGTATGTAAACTTTTTACTTCAATTGTATAAAATGACATCCTCATTCCAGACACTCAATATACTGGACAAATAATGTAACTGTATAATGTATTGCTCTATGACAACATTATATTGCCATATTTTCATACTTCTTATTTTTGGTCATATATGAAAAGAGTTTGTTGGCCAAATTAGCATGTGAGAATGACACTCAACTCTACTCTGATGTTTTCTGTTTTATTTCTTCTTCACAAGATCCCATATTGGTATATGAAATATGTTTGTAAATTCATCATTATAGAGTTTTACTATGATAATAAGAAAGATACTTAGTTCTTCCTTAAAGAAATTACAGCATACTGAGTAGTAATAAGAAACATTTTACAGTATGCACAGGCACAGGCACAATGTAAAAAAACATGATATAATATTTTATCTATATTTAAAGGGATAGTTCACCCAAAAATGCGTCAGCAGCGCCGCACACATACGCTGTGGTACTCTCGTGAACGTGCGTCGAAGACTGACAGAAAGAGAAGAAATTGTTGAATAAAGTCGTTATTTTTGTTTTCTTTAAGCACAAAAAGTATTCTCATAGTTTCATAACATTACAGTGGAACCACTGATAAAATAGTCACATGGACTATTTTAACAATGTCCTTACTACCTTACTATCTTTCTTGCTGTCTAAGCAAAGTTAGAAAACTCTTGGATTTCATCAAAAATATCTTAATTTGTGTTCCAAGAATGAACAAAGGTCTTGCGGGTTTGGAACGACATGAGGGTGAGTAAGTACTGACAGAATTTTCATTTTTGCGTGAACTATCCCTTTAACATGTTTGGGAAATGGCAAATATATTTAAATGAGATGACATCACAGAGAACATCCACACAATGTAAGCAAACCGAAACTCTTTACCTTCCTCTGGATAGTTTGCACATCACTCTCTCTAATGCTCCTCTCCTGGTGTGCATGGCAAGAGAGAGAGCGTAGTTTAGGCCAAAAATATTTTGTCGGTCTTATAACAGTTTATGCCTCAAGATAAACAATTCTGGTACTGGGTTAGATCACCACTTGACATTTGGCATAAAATCTGGGTCCTGAAGCGAAACCAGCTGAGAACCACAAATTTTTGAACCTCCTCTACACGAGTAGAGACTAAATGTTGTGTTCTTACCAGGCGTGAGTGTCGGCCCCTCTGCTCCCGCCTTCTGAGTTTGTGAGTTGAAGGGAATGTTGGCATGGGCGGAGCCACGGATATCGATATGGTGACCCGACCACGCTCTCTGCTGGTTGAACGCTGACGCTGCTGCTGGTCTGTAAAGTACACACTTTCAGTGTAAACTAAAGTATGAATTACAACAGCTTCTGTTCATAGGATTTACAGACTGCCAACTGCTAACTAAATTGTTTATGCGCAGAAGGCCTACTGACAATGTACAATCAATGTTCTACCCACATTTTATGTGTAATTGATGGAAGTAAAATTGATTCAAGGGGAAAATATAAATTACGCTATGATGGTTTACGCTGAACTTGAGGCAATGCCAGATGAAACTGCATCATTCAAACACAAGATGGCGGTATTACTCAGATGTTCAACAACAAACTTCCCTAAGGTGCCTGAAAAGGCATTTTAAGGTAATGCCTGATTTCTTATTTTATACACTAGCTAAATATAGCCATACAGACTATACAGACAGGTATCTGTATATTTATACACATACAGTACACATATATAAATTAAAATGATGTTATGGTGATATCATGACGATAGTAGTCTGAGCTGCTCTCACAAAGCTCTATGGTTCATTTCTAGGTAGATTCAGGAACCTGATAGATGTTCAGACAGATTGAAGACTACATAGAAACACTTTATTGATCCCTGAGGGGATCTCCAGGATCATAATTCTCATCTATCCTGATCTGTCACTTCTCCATGCTGATCTATCACCATTGTGGCCCTGGGCAGACCACTGAACCACAGGGGGAATTCAGTTACAACTGTTGTGTTATGAGATATGTTTGGATGAAAAGAACTATAAAAATCAAACGGCGCTGCGGTTTGAAACCAAAAAAGCGTAGGCCCAGAAACCTGACTCTGTACCTCTGTGCAGCGCCCGCAGGTTGAGCTTGGCATGTCGGTGTATCTCCTCCAGACATGGTGGCCGTGTACAAGTGTGGAACAGATTGTGTTGTTGATGCCATGGAGCCTGATAGTGGGATGCCAGTTTACTCTCAACGTCCAGATTTGATACCGCTAGACAGAAAGACAAAGAAATGACAAGGTCAGAAATCTGGAATGTATACAGTTCACCCAAAATTGAAAACTCGTCATCAATTTCTCACCCTCATGTTGTTTCAAACCCGTAAGACCTTTGTTCATCTCCAGAACACAAATTAAGATATTTTTGATGAAATCCAGGAGATTTCTGACCCTGCATAGGCAGCAACACAACTGACACGTTCAAGGCCCAGAAACGTAGTAAGGACATTAATAAAATAGTCCATGTTACATCTGTGGTTCCACCGTAATTTGTGTTCTAAAGATGAATGAAGGTCTTACAGGTTTGGAACGACATGAGGGTGAGTAAATAAAGGAGAAAGTCACTTCCAGAACAAAAATTTACAGATAATTTACTCACCCCCTTGTCATTCAAGGTTCATATCTTACCTTCTTTAGTATTTAAGAAATTATGTTTTTTGAGGAAAACATTGCAGGATTTCTCTCCAAATAGTGGACTTCTATGGTGCCTGCGAGTTTAAACTTACAAAATGCAGTTTAAATGCAGCTTCAAAGGGCTCAAAGCAATCCCAGTCAAGGAAGAAGGGTCTTATCTAGCAAAACGATTGGTTATTTTCCCCCCAAAAATAAAATTCTTACCGGCTTGAACTAAAATACACAAAGTACACTAGAGAAGATGAGCATTTGAGGTTAAAAAGTATATAAATTGTAATGTTTTTTAGAAAATAACTGATCATTTCACTAGATAAGACCCTTCTTCCTCGGCTGGGATCGTTTAGAGCCCTTTGAAGCTGCATTTAAACTGCATTTTGGAAGCTCACTAACACTTTAGAAGTCCACTATAAAGAGAAATACTGAAATGTTTTCCTCAAAAAAACATAATTGCTTTACGACTGAAGAAAGAAAGACATGAACATCTTGGATGACAAGTGAGTGAGTAAAGAGTGAGCAAACTTTTGAGCAGTAGTGTATGTTTCCATATCCATTCACTCTAACCAATATTATGCATTACAAGGCAACAAATGGCATTCTACTGAGACGAAGGTGAAAGACAGCTTCATTAGTATTTCTCCCTCTATCGTTTTCTCTTTTCCCCAGCTTCCTGTCTCCTCCTCTCCTCTATAAAGGAGCATCTGCCCATCAGTATTCAATGCGCAGTGGTCCCCTTGAACTACCCAGAGTCATCTGTATCCAAGCAACCCTTCATATCTAATTTACAACGAATTAGCAGATCCTTATCAGGCCGTGATTAGCAGAATAATACCAGAAATGCATTTCCTGTCTTAGAAGACCACAGAGAAAAGGGGAGAGGGTTGATGATGATGGATGCTTAGAAAAACACTGGGTTTTATAGCAACAAACCCTTTGTTGTATGTAACCACAGGACGCATTACTCGAAAGTGTAATACAA
Organism: Garra rufa; assembly: GCF_049309525.1. Classification (NCBI taxonomy): domain Eukaryota; kingdom Metazoa; phylum Chordata; class Actinopteri; order Cypriniformes; family Cyprinidae; genus Garra; species Garra rufa. The sequence goes on from NC_133380.1 coordinate 13,491,952, forward strand.
AACAGAAGTGGCTTCTTTTTATTTTTATTTTTCATAGACTGTGGTACATGAAGGGTCTTCTGAGAGGATACTGCAAAGGGGTCTTATATTTCTGAAAGCTATGGCTAAATATGATGCAGACCATTCAGGCTGACAGTCAGAAAGGAAATGTTTTAGTGCTTATTAACCATGAGGTAAACCATGACAATAGCCAAGTCTATTAGTTTGAATGAATACTTACACGGCGCCTCTCTCGCTCACACACAGGGGCATTTGGTAATCCGATACAAGCCCTTTCTATAACCTTTAGCCTGACCATATCCAGAGAACCATTAAAATGAACAATGTTTCGAGTGGTTTTACTCAGAAATACTAATCTGATACCTGCTTTGTGCACTGTTAAATGTCTTTCTATGTTCAGTGTTAAATTGCACTGATGAATGAGACCGCTGGAGACTAAATGTTAGGAATGAGTAACCAAAAATGTGCACAGTGGTACCACATATTTAAACAATTTCTTTGGAACATGGGAAATCAAGTTAACTTTTATGTAACTTATAAAAAGTTATATAAAGATATTGAATTTAGTTGATGTGGTGGAAATGTAATCACTTTAATCACTTGTCTCTTGAAGACATCTGATTGACACTTTGCTGATGGATTCAGACCTCAGCCAGTGTGTGGAATTTAAATCTGGATTAAGTGCATTCATGCTTCAGTCAAAATTAAGAGGCTCCCACTGATAGTCTACACCAGGGGTATTCAACTAAAATATAAAGAGGTCCAGTTAGAGAATTTTTTTGGAAGCAAAGGTCCGGAAGATCATAATGTCTAACTGGTTAGTGTGATATATATTTAAGTAGTCTAGTAGTTGTATCATCTGCAGTTTAATCAGTGACCTGACTGTCAAATCAAATTTATTCAGCACAATTCAAAAACGTTTTGACAGTATTTATTGTCATGTAACATAGAACTGAACATATGTGTATGACCGTTCTCTCATTAATTAAATAAAAGTAGGGCTGCATTTCAAAATAAGAGAAAATAAATAAATGTGAAAATTGCATATGTTCAAATAAAGCGCTTAACTTGGGAAAAATAAAATAAAGGAAGGAAAAGCTTGAATTTTCCATTTTCTGTTTTACATCATGACTCAACAGTCTGAACCAATTTAACAGATAAGAAATCTCAACACTTCTTAATAACTGAACCGTTTTAGAGTATTAGTTTATTCCTCTCTTATATCCCACTCCCCCACTTTTTTGCTCAGTGTGAGAATTGAGCTCTAGCTTGTCTTGCGAGGATTTTAAACCTGGGCTTGAATGGAGTCAGGGCAATTCTCATACACATGTGGAGGTGCTCATTGGTGAGCCTGGAACGATATTTAGTTTTGATTATGTTCATTGTTGAGAAAGCTGCCTCACAGTTGTATGTGGAGCCAAACATGGTCAAGATGTATAGGGCTGCTTTCCTCAGATCTGGGAAAGCTGTCTCAGGGACCATTTGCAGCCAGAAAGTGGAAGGGTCAGTTCTTACAAACTGCTCTTTCAGAGCCACATCTGCTTGGAGATCAACCAATTGCATCTGGAGAGGCCCAGCATTTACCCATTTAAAGTGTTGTGTGACTTCCTTTGAGAACCCCCTGAGATCTGTGATGAGTAATGGGTTCTGAATGAACATGGTGAGCTGCTGTCCAAACCTGAAGCTGTCAAACCGATTGCGGAAGTTTACAATCAGCTTATCAATAAATTCAACAAAAGAAGACATATCTCTCTGTCCCTGAACCTGTTCCTGCACTGCTGGGAAGTGTGCACAGTCTGCAGCCTGCAGGTCTTCCTTGAATACCTCAAGTTTCCTCTGAAAGGAGCGGACAGCTGTCATCAGTTCACAAATTGAATTGTCCTTGCCCTGTAGCCTTAAAATCAGTTCATTCAGATGTGAAGTGATATCAACCAAAAAGGCCACTTTATCCATCTGTTTCTCATTTTCAAAAAAGAGAGAAAACTGTGTTGCCTTCTGACTTTTTAACTCTGCTAAAAAAGATCCTACTTCCCTCCTGATGGACCAAAAGCGTGCTTTGCTGAGCCATCTCACATTGTTGTGCAGCAAAAGATCATCAGCATTGGCATCAACTTAAGGAATTCCCTAAGCATGCGATGCTGGTAGGAAGAGGATGCCCTGAGAAAATTGATCATTTTCATCATTGTATTCGTCAACTCAGCGGAGGCACAGAGAACAGATTGATGAATGATGCAATGATAAGTCTTTTACGCATTCTGAAGGTGCCTGTTTTATCCATTGGTTTTATCATGTTGCAGTCTATTAGGCAATAAGATGGGCTTAGATTTGGAAATACATTACATCTACATTTCAGTGGTAACCGATAAGGTGATGATGATCATCATCTTTCTTTATTATGGTTAGCACTACCTCAACTAAAGCGGCGTCTCTTCGGAGCTGTCATTTTCTTAAATGAGCCGTGGCAATGTTTCAAATGAGCTTCTAACCAAAACAAACGTCTTTATTTTCAAAGCGATCACCTTGTACCCAAACCATTTGAAACTAAGGAGCCATTTGTCCTACGATTACATACAACAAGCTCTTCGGCGCCACGTTTGCGGGACTCATGTTTCGCGCTGTAGTGGATTTTAAAAAAGTGACGTGAGTGGCTGTGTGTGTGTGTGTGTGTGTGTGTGTGTGTGTGCGGGAGGCAGAGCGGCAGAGAGATGCGACAGAGTTGCGAAATTGCAGGCGCGGCTCGAAATGGCTGTTATTTCAAATAGCGTACCATATTAAACTAATCGGTTAACCGGTTTCAACCGGCTAATGAGGCTCGGTGGTCGGTCAAGAAATTTTTTAGTTTTCGCCATCCCTAGTCCTCCCACTTTCGAATGGTTTGGTTAAAATAACGTTTAGAGAGCGACTCCCCAATGTGCGCAAATTAGGCTACATAACATATCTAGGCTGTTATTAGTATGTGGGCTATTATAGGTTGTGTAATTGTCTATAGCTCTAGATCATGCTTGAAAAATTCGGTCTCTATTTGCGCTTTGAATATTGAAGATGGTTTAAAAATGCAGTGGTTGTCCCTTTACTGTAGGTCCGGGTCCGTATGGGACGGCGTATTGGTCCTGTAAGCAATATGGCAAACCCACTGACTTTAAAACAGTAAAGTAACAGATAAAAGCTCAAATCAGTACTGTGTAAAATGACTGTTAAACATAATATAGTCAATATACACTATTATTCAAAAGCTTGCAGTTGGTAAAAATGTTTAGCTTTTGAAAGAAGGCTATTTTATGGAAGCCTGTTTCTGCCACTAAATAAAAAAGGTTATTGTGACTTTTTACTCTCACAATTCTGACTTTTTCTTAGAATTGCTTGATACAAACTTGCAATTCTGACTTTTTTTTTCTCAGAATTGTGAGATATAAACTCGCTTTTTCTCAGTTGCATGATATAAACTTGCATGTTAAAGTCAGAATTGCTAGATATAAAACAAGTTTATCTCACAATTTTGAGTTTATATCTAAAAATTCTTGCAATATCTTGCAATTCTGACTTTTGTTCTCAGAATTGACAGGTATAAACTTGCAGTTGTGAGTTATAAAGTCAGAATTGTGAGATATAAATTCGTAATTCTGAGAAATGGAGTCAGAATTACAAGACATACAATTCTGAGAAAAAAAAGTCAAAATTGTGAGTTTATTTGTAGCGATTCTGACTTTTTTTCTTCAAAATTATGCTGCTGTTGAGAATTTAATTTATTTCTCAGAATTGCAAGTTTATGTCTCGCAATTCTGACTTTATAACTCGCAGTTGTGAGTATATATCATGTAATTCTGACTCTATTTCTATAAATTGCGAGTTTATGTCATACAGTTCAGACTTTATAACTCACAATTGCAAGTTTATATCTCACAATTTTGAGAAAAAAAGTCAGAATTACAAGACAAACACAATTCTGAGAAAAAAAGTCAAAATTGTGAGTTTGTATCTCGCAATTCTGACTTTTTTTCCCCTCAGAATTATGCTACTGTTCAGAATTGAGACTTTATTCCTCAGAATTGTGTTTATTTCTCAGAATTGCAAGAAACTCGCAGTTTTAAGTATATATCATGTAATTCTCAGAATTGCGAGTTTATATCTCTCAATTCTAATAAAAAAGCTGTGAAATGTAAAATGTAAATAAGATAAAAAATCTCAGTTCTTATTTTTTTTTTGTCAGCGGCAGAAACAGTTTCCATGCTACTTTGCTCACCAAAGCTGCCTTTATTTGATCAAAAATAGAGTAAAAACAGAAAATTTGGAAATATTATTACAATTTGAAATACGTTTTCTATCTCACAATTGTAAGAAAAAAGTCAGAATTACAAGACATAAACGCCATTCTGAGAAAAATAAAATAAAAATGTGAGTTTATATCTTGTAATTCTGACATTTTTTACCTCAAAATTATGCTACTGTTCAGAATTGAGACTTTATTCCTCAGAATTGTGTTTATTTCTCAGATTTGCAAGTTTTTGTCAGTTCTGACTTTATAACTCGCAGTTTTATATCATGTAATTCTCAGAACGGCGAGTTTATCTCTCTCAATTCTGAGAAAAAAGTTAGAATTGTGAAATGTTTTTATTTTTTAGTCAGCGGCGGAAACGACTTCCATACTTTTTTGCTCACCAATGCTGCATTTTTTAAATCAAAAATACAGTAAAAACTGAAAAATTTTGAAATATTATTACAATTTGAAATATATGTCTTCTACTTTTATATTTTTTTAAATGCAATTTATTTCTGTGATGGTAAAGCTGAATTTTCAGGATCATTACTCCAATCTTCAGTGTCACATCTTCAGAAATCATTCTAATATGCTGGTGCTCAAGAATCATTTAAGTCTTCAAGACATTTTGTGGTTAAAAAAGTTCTAAAGAACAGTCCTCATTTGAAATAGAAATCTTTTGTAACATTATAAATGTCTTTACCGTCACTTTTAATTGATTGAATGTGCCCTTGCTGAATCAAAGCAATAATTTCTTTCAAAAAACTGACTCAAACTTTTGAACGATAATACAACATAATATAATAAATTTACCAGTAAATGTCTAAAATCCACTAATGAACATTTTACACAACTAGCAAAATGATGCTACTATCAAAGCATATCCTTCACAAAGAAAGCAATCCCAGAATGCACTCTGACAACCTCAGTAAAAAAAAAAAATCCAAGATGGAGGACAAAGTGAGAGAAACACTGATTACAATAAACATTCATTAAACATCTGCTTTGGAAATAACCATAATGTGTTAGTGTTTTGATCCAAGCCCTACCCTCCTCACCTGCTCCTCGTCTGCCCTCCCTCCATTCGGACACATGCTCTAATGATGTGCGAATGCGGTGAACAGACTCTATTACTCAGCACCACTCTGCCGTTCCTTTCGCTTTTGCCCCGCATTATCAACCACTGATCCTCATGCGGCACATATACGTGACCTCTAGCATACAGGCGCAGTTATCACTCTCTCTGCACTTAGACATCTATTACAAACTAATTCAGCCAAAGAGGAAATATGCTTTGTATGTAGAGTTACATATAGCATAATGTAATATCACAGTCTGAGACTCTTACGTCAATAGTCACAGTTAAGCTTATTACTACTTTTCAAAACAAACTCCACAATATTAAGCACAGATAGATTTCATGTACTTCTTCATGTAAATATCAAAATGTAAATCACTAAAAGATCAAAAAACACTGAAAATTGCAGTTCGATTCATGTAAAGAGGTCAACGCTTAGTGAGACAGCAGTACACTGCAGTATGATTGCAGCAGAATGCAAAGTAAACAAGTTAAAACATTAAAACAATGGTTCTCGTTTATTAACTACCTGCATTCACCTCTGCAGGGAACCTAGATCACCATGCTTGTCTGAAATCTAGTCTTCTTACCTGTTGTGCTTGCTCTCTGGCCTGCGTTTTTACTACCCCTCTTTGTCCTCCTTCTCTTTTTCAAGCCACAGCCAGGTATCTTTCTCTGAGAGTTTCCCATTCTTTTCCTGGACTGCTCACACAGAATGAAGGAGTGAAGGATTCTGCTAGCACTACAGCAAGACTGCGAGAGCTGCTCTCTCTCTCTCTCTCTCCCTCTCTTTTTCTTTCATTCTGTCTCCAGCAGGTGCACAGTCAGCAATGTGAGTCAGGACTCTGCCAGCAGCAAGGGAAAGAAAAGTACTGACAAATCTCTAATTAGTAGTACAGAACGGCAATACGGAGAGGAAAAAAGTTCTAATTAAAATAATAAAATTACCGAGATATGGTGGACGGAAATTTCATACCACAATCTGACATCAACATTTCATTTTAGATTGAGAACTACAGTAAATATCTTAATATTGTGAAATATTATTACAAATTTAGGGCCATATGAAATCAGTTTTATTTTTTCCAAAATTCCATTTTTATTTTAAAATTCCATTTTTTCCGTTTTAATTTTTCTAGACTCTATTTTAATGGTTAAAAACAAAACATTATTCAAAAAGCAAGTCTAATTAATTGAAATTATTAAATTTATACAATTCAACAGCAATTTATTTAAAGTTGACCAAACTATTAAATTTTTAAGGCTCTATGAAATCTATTTTTTTTCTCACAAATTTAGTTGTATTTGTACTAAATTCTGTGTTTTCCATAAATTTTCTGGATTCCATTTTAATGGTTTCATTACATTTAATTAATCAAAAGCATCTCTGATTAATTGCTTTTATAAAAATGTATTATTCATGTATAATATTTTTTTTTTCCAGAAATAAAGTATTGCTGGTAAATATTCCTTAAATAATGTTTTAATAATAATTTATTATTAAATTTTTTTAATTAATTATTTGTTGTAGTACTATAATTACATAAATACATTATATTTGTCCCAGTTTGAAAAATTCCATTTTATTTTTTTCCAAGTTTAAATTTTTCCGTATACTATATTTTAATGGTTAAATAAAAAAAACATTAATCAAAAAGCTAATTATTAAACTTATACAATTCAACAGCAATTTATTTAAAGTTTACCAAAATATAACATTTTTAAGGCCCTATGAAATCTATTTTTTTTCCCACAAATTCAGTTGTATTTTTACTAAATTCTGTCTTTTCCAGTAATTTTCTGGATTCCATTTCAATGGTTTCATTACATTTTAATAATCAAAAGCATCTCTGATTAATTGCTTTTATAAAATAAAAATGTATTATTATTTAATTGTTTTAATTTATTTTTAGAAATACAGTATTGCTAGTAAATATTCCTTAAAATGTTTTAATAATGATTTATTATTTAATTTTTTTATTAAATTATTATTTGTAGTAGTACAATAATTACATAAATACATTATATTTGTTAGTTTCAAATTCCATTTTATTTTTTTCCAAATTAAATTTTTTTCCGTTTAAATTTTTCTAAATATGTTATTCCGCAATTTTATGCACGTTTTTGCATATTATAGGGCCCTACAATTTGAAATAACTGTTTTTTTAATATATATTTAAAAAATGTAAATTATTCCTGTAATAATTCAATTTTTAGCAGCCATTACTATAGTTTTCAGTGTTATATAATTATTCATAAATCATTTTAATTTGCTGCTTAAAAAATATTTCTTCTTCTTATCATTTTTTCAGGATTCTCAGTTGAACATAAACTTCAAAGACAATTTATTTGAAATCTTTTGTAAGATTACAATGTCTTTACATTAACTTTTAATTGATTTAATGCATCCATTCTGAATAAAAGTATTAATTTCTTTTTAAAAAAGGCAGTGACTTTTTCATTCCATTCACAAATATCAAAAAGGACATGTTTTCACGCTACACAAATCATCGGTTGCAGTTCTTCTTTTAATAATACAGATGCTCTAGTCATTAACAGTCAGCACGCTAGCATAGTTGAATCTAGGTCAAGCTTGCCTAGCAGAGCTCAGAGAAAGACATAGCTGAGATCTTGCTGGTGAAAATCAAATAGTGGATTTATCTATTGGTAGACTTAATATTAAAGCACTAAACAGCATTAAACAAGAAACATAAGAAGCCCACATGCACTAACTGATCAATGATAAATGCATTCATTTCCTAAAAGGAGATTGTTAGCTGCAGCCAGCGGGCTGCCTGCTGTAGGATAGAGATTGACTGTCTCTCTGATGGGGGCTGGGGACTCTGTGTCTCACAGCTGGTCCCTCTGCAGGAGTGCTTAATACCCACTGATACTACACAGCACTAACAACTCTATGGACTATAGATATCAATATATCTTGTCCTCTTTGAGGAGCACTTTCCTTCCGTTTACAGCAGGGGATCCAGATCTTTACAGCAGTTGAACGTCACGTGACCTGGATTACTTTTAAGTACCCACTTTTTTTATTTTTTCATTTTTATCAAGTTATATCAGGAGATACCAAAACTGGTATATTTTATGTATACTTATTTCATATTTTGTGTAAAAGAAATGGATATTTAGCAACAATGAAATTTGTTTTAAAGCAACACTCCACTTTTTTTTTTGGAAATGGGCTCATTCTCCAACTCCCCCCAAGTTAATAAGTTGAGTTTTACCGTTTTGAAATCCATTCAGCCGTTCCCCTGTTCTGGCGATATAACTTTTAGCATAGCTTAGCATAGATCATTGAATCCTATTAGACCAATAGCATCGCGTTCAAAAATGAGCAATGAGTTTCGATATTTTTCCTATTTAAAACTTGACTCTTCTGTAGTTATATTGTGTACTAATACCGGCGGAAAATGTAAAGCTGCGATTTTCTAGGCCGATAAAATTAGGAACTACACTCCCATTCCGGTGTTATTACTGTGCCTGCTGCGTCCATATTACGGCAGCAAACTTCCTTGACTATTACGCGGGAATGGGAGTGTAGTTCCTAATCTTATCGGCCTAGAAAATCGCAGCTTTACATTTCCCGCCGGTATTAGTACACGATATAACTACAAAAGATCAAGTCAAGTTTTAAATAGGACAAATATTGAAACTCGTTGGTCATTTTTTAACGCGATGCTATTGGTCTAATAGGATTCAATGATCTATGCTAAGCTATGCTAAAAGTTATATCGCCAGAACAGGGGAACGGCTGAATGGATTTCACAACGGTAAAACTCAACTTATTAACTCGTTTTGGAGAATGAGCCTATTTCCAAAAAAAAGGGGAGTGTTCCTTTAAATTGTTTAATCAAAGAATCCTAAAACAATTTCCAAAAAGTTTCCAAAAAACACAACTGTTACTAAAATTACACTACCAGTCAGAAGTTTTTGAACAGTAAGATTTTTTTATGTTTTTTAAAGAAGCCTTTTTATTTATTTGACCAAAAGTACAGCAAAAGCAGTAACATTTTGAATATACAGTCAGGTCCATATGTATTTGGACACTGACACAATTTTTATTATTTTAGCTGTTGACCAAAACATATTCAAGTTACAGTTATACAATGAATATGGGCTTAAAGTGCACACTCTGAACTTTAATTTTTAGGGCAGTCTCATCAAATTGGTAGAAAGGTTAAGGAATTACAGCTCTTTAATATGTACCTCCCCCCTTTTTTAAGGGACCATAAGTAATTGGACAGTTGACTCAAAAGCTACTTCATGGACAGTTGTGGGCTATTCCTTCATTTTTTCTACATCAATTAACCAGGTAAAAGATTTGGAGTTGATTCTAAGTGTGCCATTTGTATTTGGAAGCTGTTGCTCTGAACCCATCATGCAATCAAAGGAGCTCTGCATGCAAGTAAAACAGACAATTGTTAGGCTTCAAAAACAAAAGAAATGCATCAGAGAGATAGCAGGAACATTAGGAGTGGCCAAATCAACAGTTTGGTGAATTCTGAGAAGAAGAAGAACACACTGGTGAGCTCAGAAACATAAAAAGGCCTGGACGTTCACAAAAGACGACAGTATGGTGGATGATTGGATGATCCTCTCCATGGTAATAAAACATTTTACAACATCCAACCAAGTGAAGAATACTCTCCAGGAGGTAGGCGTGTCACTGTCAAAGTCTACAATCAAGAGAAGACTTCACCAGAGCAAAATAGAGAGGGTTTACCACAAGGTACAAACAACGCTAGATTAGACTTTGTCAAAAAACATTTAAAAAAGCCAGACCACTTCTGGAAAAGCTTTTTTTGGACTGCTGAAATTAAAATCAACATGTACCAGAATGACGGGAAGAAAAAAGTATGGAGAAGGCTTGGAGCAGCTCATGATCCAAAGCCTACAACATCATCATCTGTGAAACATGGTGGAGCAGTGTAATGGCATGAGCATGCATGGCTTCCAGTGGCACTAGGTTACCGGTGTTTAGTGATGATGTGACAGAAGACAGGAGCAGCCGGAAGAATTCTGAAGTGTATAGGGATATACTGTTAAATGGAGCAAAGTTGTTTGGGCGGCTCTTCATAGTACAAATGGACGATGACCTAAACATACAGCAAAAGCAACCCAGGAGTTTTTAAAGGTAAAAAAGTGGAATATTCTGCAATGGCCAAGTCAATCTTTTGATTTCAAATTGATTGAACATGCATTTCACTTGCTGAAGACAAAACTAAAGGCAGAAAGACCCACAAACCAACAACAACTGAAGTCAGCTGCAGTAAAGGCCTGGCAAAGCACCACAAAGGAAGAAACCCAGTCTATGGTGTTATCCATGAGTTCCAGACTTAAGACAGTCATTGCCTGCAAAGGATTCTCAACAAAATATTAAAAATGAACATTTTATTTATGATTATATTTATTCGTCCAATTACTTATGAGCCCCTGAAAATGGGGGGTCTGTGTATTCCTTAGCATTTTATGTTATATTTTTGTTCAACCCCTTGAATTAAAGCTTAAAGTCTGCACTTCAATTTAATCTTGATTGTATCATTTTTAAAACTATTCTAGTGGCATACAGAGCCAAAATTATGAAGTGTGTCAGTGTCCAAATATATATGGACCTGACTGTTTTTTAAAATGTCATTTATTTCTGTGATTTCAAAGCTGAATTTTTAGCATCATTACTTCAGTCACATGATCCCTTAGAAATCATTCTAATATTCTGATTTGCTGCTTAAAAAACAAAAACTTTTATATAATTAAAAAAAAAAATCTTGAAAACAGCTGAGTAGAATTTTTTCAAGTTTCTTTGATGAATAGAAAGTTCAGAAGAACAGCATTTGAAATAGAAATCTTTTGTAACATTATAAATGTCCTTATCATCACTTTTGATAAATTTAAAGCATCCTTGCTAAATAAAAATATTAATTTCTATAATTTCTTTATCAAAAAAAAAAAAAGACTCCAAGCTTTTGAATGTTATAGTGTATAGTTATAATTCCATCTTTGGGTCTTTCTATTAAAAAAAAAAAAAAAAACTGAAAAAAGTACTCAACTGTTTTAAACATTGATAATAATAATAATAATAATAATAAATGTTTCTTGAACAACAAATCAGCATATTAGAATGATTTCTGAAGGATCGTGTGACACTGAAGTAAAGACTGGAGAAATGATGCTGAAAATTTAGCTTTGATCACAGGAATACATTCGATTTTAAAATATATTAAAATAGAAAACAGTTATTTAAAATAGTAAAAATATTTCAAAATTGTACTGTTTTTGCTTTACTTTGGATGAAATAAATGCAAGCTTAGAGAGCAGAAGTAACATTACAAATCTTACTGTTCAAAAACTTTTGACTGTAGTGTATATGATGTTTATAAACCAAAATCATGGCAGAGGAATGCTAAACACAGTAAATAAGATGCTCACTCATATCATAAATTTATATTTCACTTATATCCCAAAGGTGAACACTGATCTATTTATGCAGATCATCACATTTTCTAAAATCCAAAGCCGTTTGTCCCATTAGCATTTCATCACCCATCATTGAAAGGGAGTCTCTGATAAGATAAGCCTGATTTGAGGGCAGCATGGCTGGATGGAGGGTGAAGAACAAGGGGCCCTGTTGAGACTTGACTTATAGACCTTTACAAATGAGCCATAGCGGAATCACTCAAGCAGGAAGACTGACCGCTGCCTGTAGTGCTGACCACTGCACTGCTCCGACACACAAACACACAGCCCCAAACTCAGTCTAAGTCAAAGATTAAAACATTATATTGGGTGAGGATCAAGCCTAGTAGCCTACATTTTTTAAAAGCTACTTATTCATTCTGATTTCTGTTTTAGCGCCATAATTCATTCCGAGCCTTTTTCTCGACAAATAATAGAGAATAATAAACAGATTTCAGACAGAGGATAAAATAAGCAGATCAGGGTTGTTGAGTTTAGATGTAGGGCAGCACTGTCCCTTTTCTCCCTCTCCCTATCTCTCTCTCACACACGGCCCTTTTAATAAACTCTACTTCATGCCAGTGTGTCAGAATTTAATAATTTAGATTTTCTTAAAGGGATAGTTCACTCAAAAATCAATTGTGTCATAACACACACTTACTCCAAACCCATTTAAGTTTTCATCTGATTTTTAACATTTAAAAAAAAAAAAAGAAAATGACAGTTGACAGTTTATAATGACAATACCTGTCAAAAAGCAAGATAAAAAATCATCTGAAGCCATACAGTAGCCATATGTGACCCTGGACCACAAAACCATATTTATAGCAATAGCCAAAAAATTAATATTAAGTAAAGATCATGTTTCATGAAGATATTTTGTAAATTTCCTACCGTAAATATATCAAAACTTAGCTTTTGAGTAGTAATATTCATATACATTCACTGTAAAAAAAAAGTTGATTCAACTTAAAAAAGTAAGTGTTCATGCTGCCTTAAAATTTTAAGTTTAGTCAACATGAGATGTTAAGTTGTACTACATGAAAACGTGGATATTTGAGTTGAGTAAACTGAATTTTTTTTTAAGGCAGCACGAACACTTACTTTTTTAAGTTGAAACAACTTTTTTTTCTTTTCTTTTTTTCAGTGTTGCTTGGACAACTTTTAAAGGCGATTTTCTTAATATTTATATACTTTTTTGCACCCTCAGATACCAGATTTTCAAATAGTTGTATCTCGGCCAAATATTGTCCTATCCTAACAAATCATACATCACTCACTGTAAAAAGTGAACAGTTGGATCAACTTAAAAAAATTAATTCAATTGGTAACACCTAAACATTTTAAGATATTTCAACTTAATTTATAATTAATTTATGTGATAAATTAAGTTGAAAGAACTTAAAATGTTTAGGTGTTACCAATTGAAGTAATTTTTTTAAGTTGATCCAACTGTTCACTTTTTACAGTGAAAAAACTTATTTATTCAGCTTTAATGATGAATATAAATCTCATTTTCAAAAAAATGACCCATATGACTGGTTTTGCGGTCCAAGGTCACATATGGAATAATAGTTTCTTTTGGAACCTAACAACCATGGTCTATAAAAACTGTTAAAAAACTGCTCTTGCTTCAAAAAGTAAGTGTTCGTGCTGCCTTAAAATGTTAAGTTTAGTCAACTTAACATGTTTAGTAGTACTCAGTGACAACTTAGATTTTTGAGTTGACTAAACTTAAAATTTTAAGGCACAACACAACACCTTTTATTTCTTTTGGGTTGAAATCATTTTTTAAAATCGGTGTTGAAAAGCTATGTTCTTATTCTTCACAGTGCGCTGTAAAAAAATACAATTTCAGTTTTCAGTTAAAATTACATGTTTAACTCAATGTGATACTTGCAGTTTCTTTGTAATTGTTTTAATAGTTAACTAGCAATTTTTTTACATCAAATTATTTTCAGTGTCGCACTGTAAAAATATCAGCTTGCTGGGCTGAAACAACATGAGGGTTAGCAAATAATGACAGAATTTCTTTTAATCAACACCAAATTCATCAGTTCATCGCTATGTAATGGAGTGGAATGTAAAGAAAGTGGACAGTTTCCTTTCTAATATGTGACCCTGGACCACAAAACCAGTCATAAGGGTCCATTTTAAATTGATACAACTAAATTGAGAAAAAAAGCTGAATATATAAGCTTTCCATTTATGTATGGTTAGGATAGGACAATATTTGGTTGAGATACAACTATTTGAAAATCTAAAGGTTGCAAAAAAAAATCTAAATATTGAGAAAATCGCCTTTAAAGTTGTCCAAATGAAGTTCTTAGCATAAAAGACAAATCAATAATTTTGACCAATACAATGTATTTTTGGCTACTGCTACAAACTTAAGACTGGTTTTGTGGTCCAGGATCACATACATGTGTCAAATCACAACCTAGCTTCGTACACCGCACATACATATGTAAACTACTGAAATGACAATGGCGCACAGACCTCCAAATTCATATCTCCAGATGTTTGAATACAACATAAAAGGAATAAATCCATCAGCTAAAGCCTTTATGGCAAAGGACGACAGTTGATCTGCATCCCCAACACTGTAATTCAGCATGCAACAACACAGCACTTTACAGTTTAAACAACTGCATGCTCCGACATGTCAGACCAAACATGGACAGACAGTCTGTGTGACAGAGACATCACCACTATGGCAGGCTCAGCTTTCCAAGTACAAATCAAAGACGATCTCAGATAGAGAAATAACCAAGGCGGATGAATTATGTACATTGGTTTAAAGTTGTAAGCAAAAAGATCTTACAAGAAAATTCTACCTCAGTCTTTCTACTTCAAAATGTAATTTTTAATTTATTGTGTTAATTTTCCAAACACCATTCACTTATTATAAATACAATTTGGAACAACAAAACAGATAAAAAAAGCAGCTGAACTGTAAGTGTAAACAAGCTGCATCATTTCATTGATATTAAAATGCATTGGAAAGGAATGCACTGAAGGACGTACCTCTCGATCTGACAGGAACACAGCAGGCAAAAGCCATTGTTAAGGAAGGACAGCTACGTCCAACTGCTTTTTATCCAGGTCAGCTGTCCTTCAACACTCATTCCTTTTGCCTTCATGCATGCAGATACATGCTAGCGCACAAGTTGACCTGCTGCGGTTTGCAGCCGCCCAGCCACATAAACAGACTAACCCTAATACCAAAGTATAAGCCCATCTGCAGCATCTGCACTGACGCTGCTTCAATTCCACCTAGATTCCCCCCGTTTCTAGGGGCATATTGCAGGTGGTACAGTCTTGTCTGCACTCTGTTTGTTCCTTAATCTTCTAATGGGCCAGAATAAGAGCTGGTCCAGAGGGGCATATTAAACAGGAAAACAAAAAAATGGTGCTTTGATATGATTATTCCTGCAAAATCATATAATGGGTTTGCATATACTGGTGTAAAAACTAAACAATGACAGTTCTCTGTTTATAAATCAGCTACATTAATTTCACTCAGATCAAGGATTTCACCAAAAATCACCATTTTTATATGCATTATTACAGAATATTAAATTTAATAACAACCAGGAAGGGTGCTTTGCTATGATTTTTCCTGCAAAATAGCACACTGAGTTTATATAGACTGCCATAACGGCCAAAAAACTATATACATCCAGTTAGGAGACTGAGAGTAATTCAATCTAATAATTCTCAAGCATAATCATTCATACTGTACACAAAAGTCCTTATAGTGAAATGTACACTCTACCAGTCAAAAGTTTTTGAACAGGAAGATTTTTAATGTATTTTTTTTAAATGAACTCTCTTCTGTTCAGAAAGCCTGCATTTATTTATTACAGCAAAATCGTAAAATACTTTTACTATTTAAAATAACTGTTTTCTATTTGAATGTATTTTAAAATGTAATATATTCCTGTGATCAAACCTATTTTTGTAGCATCATTACTCCAGATCCATGATCCATCAGAAATCATTCTAATATGCTGACTTGCTATTCAAGAAACATTTTTTATTTATATTATTATCAATATTTAAAACAGTTGAGTACATTTTTTCAGGATTCTTGAATGAACAGAAAAACTTGAGAAAAAAACAAAAACAAAGATCAGCATTTATCTGAAATAAAAAGATTTTGTAACATTGTAAACTATACCATTCAAAAACTTGAAGTCAGTTTAATTTTTATTTTGGGACAGAAATGATAGAAATTAATATTTTTATCTGGCAAGGATGCTTTAAATGGACCAAAAGTGATGATAAAGACATTTATAATGTTACAAAAGATTTCTATTTCAGATAAATGCTGTTCTTCTGAATGTTCTACTCAACAAAAAAATCTGAACAAATTCTACTCAGCTGTTTATCAACACAATAACAATAATAATGCATGTTTTGAGGAATAAATCAGAATATTAGAATGATTTCTGAAGGATCATGTGACTGAAATAATATTGCTAGAAAGTCAGCTTTGAAATCACAGGAATAAATTACATTTTAAAATATATTCAAATAGAAAACTGTTATTTTAAATAATACAAATCTTTCAAAATTGTACTCTTTTCACTGTACTTTGGATCAAATAAATGCAGGCTTGGTGAACAGAAGAGACTTCTTTAAAAAACATTAAACTCGTGTATTATTACATCATAATAATAGCTTGTTGCTCTGTATAGACATCAAAGTGAATGAGAGCCCCCATGTGCACATATTTAAGAAGTGAACTTCCTTGTGTGCATGTGCAAGCATGCATTTGAGTGTGTGTGTGTGTGTGTGTGGTACACACCACAGTCCCCCTGCCTGGAATAATATAGACCTTCCCACTAATCCACGTTAATCTGGTCATCCTGTGCTTGTGACCTTGGCGTCAAATGGTCCGACGGTAGGTGAGTGTTTAGTACAGACAGAATCACGTTGGCAAACAGAGAAACACAGGTCTGGCCGCTTCGTCCGGCAGCTTGTGGCTCTGCAAGATGCCCATTAACAGCACATATTCACATTCCTGGATTTGGGGTGAAGCCAATATGGCTACTGCAATGACAAGCGTCTAAGGTGCCTCTGTGATTTTGTGGCAGATTCAAACTGCAAAATGTATTAAATAGAGCTGAATAAAATAGTTCAGATAGATGACAATGAAAGAGATCAGTTCGCAGGATTGCCTATCAACAGTGTGAAGTCTAAATGCACACTTTATCATTTGCTGACTTGCAAAAGTCACAAGCCATAGGCAGTATTATGACTTCTGAATGGCCCGCATGGAGCACACCTGTTCTATTCTTTCCTCACCCTCTTGGGTCACACCCTTCCTGTGCCATTTACTGTGGATTTCCTTAATATGATCTTTTGGTGTGTGCAAACGGACCAGAAACAAGCCTGGCATGCACTCTACTTTCCATCCAAAAACTTGTCTTTTTTTTGCTATTTTTCTTTCTTAAAGGATAGCTCACCCAAAAATGTAAATTCTGTCAGTAATTACTTACCTTCATGTCATTCCAAACCCATAAGACCTTTGTTCATCTTCTTCTTTCAGGGTCCGAAAGCTCTCACATTTCTTTAAAAATATCTTAATTTGTGTTCTGCAGATAAACAAAGGTTTATACAGTGCCTTGCGAAAATATTCATAGCCCTTCATTTTTTTTTCACATTTTGTTATGTTGCTGCCTTATGTTAAACTACTTTAAATTACTTTTTTCCCACATCAATCTACACTCCCTACTCCATAATGGCAAAGCAAAAAATAGGTTTTTAACATTTGTGCAAATTTATTAAAAATAAAAAACTGAAAAGATCCCGTTGCATAAGTATTCATACCCTTTTCTGGGACACTCGAAATTTAGTTCAGGAGCATTCATATTGCATCTAGATGTTACTACACTTCGAGTGGAGTTAAACTGTGGCAAATTCATTTGAATGAGTATGATTTAGAAAGGCACACACCTCTCAGAAAAGGTCTAACAGCTGAAAATGCATAGCAGAGCAAAAACCAAGTCCTGAGGTCAAGATAACTGCCTGTAGAGCTCAGCGACAGACTTGCGTTAAGGCAATGATTTGGGAAGAGTTCAGAAAAAATCTGCTGCATTGAAGGTTCACAGAAGCATTATCCATAATGGAAGACGATTGGAACAACTAGGACTCTAGAAAATGTCGGCCAGCCCCCATCCAAGCTGACAGAGCTTGAGAGGTGAAAAGGTGAGGCAAAGAATGGCAGATAATTGCCAAATGCAGATGTGAAAAGCTTGTCACATCATACCCAAAAAGACTTGAGGCTGTAAAGGTGCTTCAACTATGTACTGAGTTAAGGGTATGAATACTTATGCAATGTACTTATTTCAGTGTTTTATTTTTAATACATTTGCACAAATGTTAAAAACCTATTTTTGCTTTGCCATTATGGAATAGGGAGTGTAGATTGATGTGGGAAAAAAGTAATTTAAAGTAGTTTAACATAAGGCAGCAACATAACAAAATGTGAAAAAATTGAAGGGGTATGAATAATTTCGCAAGGCACTGTAGGTTTGGAACGACATGAGGGTGAGAAATTAATGACAGAATTTTCATTTTTTGGAGAACTTTCCCTTTAAAATGCACCACTTTCCAAGAGCTAAAATCATTACTATTGTATAGAAAGTCTTGAATGTCACCGGTTTTGTTTTTCTAACAGCTGTCAGCCCTCTCTTTCCAGATCACTCTTATTTCCATGGATCACTCTTCTTTTATCTGGCCCCACACACACAAATGTGGAGTATTTCTACTTTCTAAATGATAAAAATGTGGGAATGTGGGTTGAATTTCTCAGACAGGAATAGGAGAGCCTGTCTGGGGCTGATGGTACTGTGTCATCCAGAAATCCTGACTGAACAACAGTATCAAGGAAATTTTAGGTTAATATATCATACCTGCATGACAAAAAAAGTGCCAGCTCATGGTCAATCACTTTAAAGCAGGAAAATGTTTGCATATTTAATGTTACTCTCTGCTGCTTTGTGATAAATGGTAAAATATATTAGCAATTTCAGAATTAAAATCATTTCTATGCCATTTTTGTGTATAATGAGAGCATTTTAAAACAGCATCCTTTGTCCAAAAGAGTTTCTAAAGTAAAGACGAGTAAGACCAAAAAACTAGAAAATGCAAAAATGATAAACTGCAGATTATGCATACATAAATACATAATGTTTATACGTACTAATATTACATGTGTGAGTGAGTTTTTGGTCTGTAAATCTTTTTTTTTTTTTTTTTTTTACAAGAATTCTAATATTTTCTCAACACTGGCCTCTAGTGCTGAAATAAAGATAAGGCTGCATTTGATAATGGTTACAGCTTACAACTCCTTATATTTTAGAGAATGCTTAACAAAAATGTAAAATGTTAACATAAATGCTTGTAAAAATCCTTCATTATTTAACATACAATAAATATAATCCAATATTTGCTCTGTGAAGTTATATCAATTAACCAACCACTTGATATTTTTCTCTTGCTCTTTTTCAACAAAAAAGATGGAGAAAAGACTGTCTGAGGGAGAGAGAGTTATCAGTGTTTGTGATCAGCGTCACACACACACCTCTAGGGTAAATAGGCAGTAATTTGTCATTTCCAGCACAAGATCACAGAGCACGTCATCAGCCTCATCTCCTCCTACTCCTCTGCCATCACAGAGACTCACCTGAGTTCACAGCAGGATATGGCTATCTATCACATTGAGGCTAATTATGCTAATCATGTAACTACCCCCAGACATGACCCTTCAGGAGGGGACCTCTGCAAGCGTGCACATGCATGAAACGAAGACAGTGTGAGCAAATTGTGGTTTAGAAAGAAAGTTTATGAAAGTAGTGACAAAGCTAAAGATGTTAATATAATATAAATTGCCAACAGATTTTCTAAACATTACGCTGAAATAAACTGGAATGATAACGGATAGCTCTGTTCAGGTACTGTAGGCCAGAGTCAATGCTATAGTGTCAGCCCGCTAAAACAAACAAAGCATTATTGAAAGCACCAGAGAGCCACAGTGTTCACACTCTTGAGGGAAATCAGCCAACAAACAGCTTACTTATAGTCATCTCTGCAAATTAAAATAGGATAGTTGAAAGTATTTTAACAAGAAAAATGTATTAAAACAGGAGAAAAAAAATAAATAAATACACTTAAATTTTGTACTGAAACTTTTGAAGCCCCGTTTTTACCACTGAATACAAAATAAAAAAGGTTATTGTGATATTATATCTCACAATTCTGACTTTTGTTCTCACAATTGCGCAATTCAGATTTTTTTGTCAGAATTCTGTGACACAAACTTGCAATTCTGAGTTTTTCCCTCAGAATTCTGATATAAACTTGAAATTCAGATTTTTTTCCTTACAATTGCAATCGCAGTTCTGACCATTTTTCTCAGGATTTGTGTGATACAAACTTGCAATTCTGAATTTTTTTCTCAGAATTGCGAGATGTGAACTCACAATTGTGAGAAAAAAATTCAGAATTGCAAGTTATGAGAAATATGCATATAAATTGGATATAAACTAGCAAATATGGGATTCTAATTTCTGTGCCCCTGGGAGTACGGTCCCACATATGGGATTTAGAACGTTCGGTGACGTCACGCAACTGACAAATTCAAACTGCGCTTTGGCGCGATGGCTGGCGCTGAGCCAGAGAAGGACGAGCTCTACACTTGTCATACAATCACAACTATGCAGTGTTTTTAACCACATAACGCTTATTTTAGGTTTCAGACATTTAAATACACATAAGTACTAGTAAAACGAGACATTAAGAGTTTGTAAAATACACACATAGGTCTATGGAAGCAGCAAATAACCATCTATTCAAATAGAATTTGCCAATGTGTTTTATTTCTATCACATACACATAGACAAAGTAACTAAAAGGTTCACTCTATTCCTCTTCTAGTTCACCAGCCACTTACTTGCATGTATTTCGGGAGAAACGGATGAATGTACGTGATGTAAACGCGGCTGACAGGACTCTCTGAACTGCAGCGCGAACAAACATGGCCGCGCCCATCTCACGTTTCAAATCACGATCCAGATCATTTACATAGGGTTTTAAACGACGAATCATACTAATTCACACATATTTGTGAATCGGAATATTAGATAGTTCATGGCATGGTAAGCAAGTGTGTTAGTATTCTGGATAAAAAAGGAAAAACGAAATTAAAGCGATCTATCTGTCATACAGTGTTATTGTGGCTGTGTTGTGTCACGTGACAAGCATGACGCGTCGCCATGGAAACAATAAGGACGAACGTTCTAAAATAACGGTCGCTTAAAAAAAACTCACTCTCGGGGGTCCACTAGAATATTTTAAACTCACCACTGAAAGGGTTAAGTCAGAATTTCTGAGAAAATATCAGTCTTTTTTTTCCCCCTCAGAACTGGACTTTATGACTCACAATTGCAAGTTTATATCCCACAATTTTGAGAAAAAATCACTAAATAAAATGCATTTCTTTCTCACAATTCTGACTTTTTTCTCAATTCCGGGTTATAAAGTCAGAATTGTGTGGTATAAACTCGAAATTGCGAGTTATTAAGTCTGAATTATGAGATATAAACAAATATCAGTCTTTTTTCCACTCAGGATTGGACTTTATGACTCACAATTGCGATTTTAAGAAAAAAAGTCAGAATTGCGAGATATAAACTTGTAATTCAGAGAAAAAAGTCTGAATTTTCGAGTTAATATCCCGCAATTCTAACTTTATATTTTGCAATTCTGAATTTATAACTTACAATTGTGAGTTTATATCTCACAATTCTGAGAAAAAAGTCAGAATTGCACGTTTGTATCACACAATTCTGAGAAAAAAAAAATCAAATACGAGATGTAAACTCGCAATTGTGAGAAAAAAAGTTTGAATTGTGAGATAAAAATGTGCAATTACCTTTTTTATTGTTTATTCAGTGCTGGAAACTGGCTTCCATAATTTACTGCATTCTTTCTAAATAAAAGTAATAATTTCTTTCAAAATTATGATCTTTTTATCACAGTCATTTACTGAAGTAGCATGTTATGCATCAAAATACCATGGTATAAACATCTGACCCAATCATGGTACTTATGTACTCAAAATCTACTCAAACATCCCAAAATTCAAATTCCATCCAGCCATTTAATAACTAATGCTGCATATTAACACAGTTTCTTTCCTATTCATACACACTGCTACACACCCCGAACATAAGCTGCACACATGTATGGCACATTTACACAGACACACAAATCAGAGACAAAAGATGGTCCATCGCATGTGTGCGAGTAGTTGGCTCATTATGAGCGTGCTCTCAAACAGGAAGTAAGAGACACAAAACTGCTCTGACAAACATCACAAATATTGATATGCCATGATAAAATATACAACGTTATGAGCAAGTGTGACGTGCTTCAGAACACTGTCCAGAATACATATACAATATGACGTCATTTATTCTTACATGTGGTCTACGGCAACCACAGAATAACAGAGAACAGGAAGGAACAGACGGATGGAGTTCTTTACAAGAGTCTTTGTTGAAACAGCTTACATTTCAATCAGCCACAATAGAATCCAGTAACGTTACACACACAAACACACCTGCGTCATTTTCAGTTTAAAGGTCCAATAAGGTCACATACACCACTGTACAAAAGCTGAGGGTCGGGAATATATATATATATATATATATATATATATATATATATATATATATAATTACGTCTTCAGTGTCACATGATCCTTCATTTTTCCATTATAAAATGCTAATTCACTGCCAAAGAAACATTTCTTAATATTATCAATGTTAAAAACTTGTTTTTTAAGTTTTCTTTAAAATGAAAAGTAAAAAAACAGCATTTATTTAAAATTGAAATCTTTTGTTACATTATAAAGTACATGTCTTTACTGTCATTTTTTTTTTAAACCAATTTAATGAATCACTTTTTGGAGAAAAAAAAATCTTACAACAAACGGAACTATTTAAAACTATTTATTATTTGTTAATATATAAATGAAGTATTTTTCACTGTTAATTAACGTATATTCATAACACAACAAGCAATGTTAACTTATATAACCTGAAACTTTAAAGATTTTGATTTTAGGGACTCTAAAATGTGAGACACACACCTGACATTTTTTTCAGCTACGATTGAAGTCAAAAGTTTACATACACCTTGCAGAATCTGCAAAATGTTAATCATTTTACCAAAATAAGAGGGATCATACAAAATGCATGATATTTTTTATTTAGTACTGATCTGAATAAGATATTTCACATAAAAGACATTTACATATAGTCTACAAGAGAAAATAACAGTTACATTTATAACAATGAATGACCCTATTCAAAAGTTTACATACGCTTGATTCTTAATACTGTGCTGTTACCTGAATGATCCACAGCTGTTTTGTTTAGTGATAGTTGTTCATGAGTCCCTTGTTTGTCCTGCTAAACTGCCAGGTGTTCTTCAGAAAAATCCTTACGGTCCCACAAATTCTGTTTTTTCAGCATTTTTGTGTATTTTGAACTCTTTCAACAATGACTGTGTGATTTTGAGATCCATTTTTCCACACTGAGGACAACTGAGAGACTCATATGCAACTATTACAGAAGGTTCGAATGGATAATGGATGCTCCAGAAGGACAAAGAATGCATTAGAAACCAGGGGTGAAAACTTTTGAACAGAATGAAGATGCATTTTTCTTTTTTGCCTAAATATCATATTTTTTTATTTAGTACTGCCCTTTAGAAACTGCAGAATATACTTACATAATCCTGAAAGACAAAATAAATTCAATTTACCCTGATCTTCAAATTCAAAAAGTTTTCACCCCCCTTGTAGGACCTAAAAGAATTTTCTGAAGAACAGGAGGCAGTTTAACTGTTCAGGACAAACAAGGGACTCAACTATCGCTAAACAAAAAACACAGCCGTGGATCATTCAGGTAACTACACAGTAAGAATCAAGTGTATGCTAAATTTGAAACAGGGTCATTACTATAAATTCAACTATTATTTTCTCTCATGGACTATATGTAAATGTCTTTTATGTGAAATATCTTATTCAGGTCAGTACTAAATAAAAAATAACTTGCATTTTGTATAACCCCTCTTATTTTGGTAAAATAATTTTGCAGATTATGTGAGGTGTATGTAAACTTTTGACTTCAACTGCATTTCATAGTATTTAAATATACACACTAATGAAATGTTCTATCTGTGCCCCTAAAAAGCTGACAAAAAATGGAAAAGTGTTAAAAAAAGATTTAGCCTCTTCTTAGACATCTCTCTCTGTCTAAATCAGTGACTATTCTTCTAAAGAAAAGGATGCTCAAGGGATTCAATTTAGGTTAATGAAGTTGCTGTGTCTTACAGTGAACTGCTCGTGGGACGATGTCTCTCTGTCTGACTTATTCTTTTACATCAAGAGATCGCTGGGATGTGAAAACGAGAGATGTGTGCATATGCTTTAGGTTGTATCGTTCAGAGCGGGGCCACTGTTTGCAGTTGGAAATGGGTTAATGTGGGTAAAGGGAGCTTATAATGCACACACGCGTATGTGTGTGTGTTTAAGAATGCCACTGCAGCAGGGTGGGGTGCAGCCTCGTCGTGCAGCAGCACTGCAGAGCCCATGGGGCAAGCAGAGTGTGTGAGTGCGCGAGCACCGAGACGAGAGATAAGAGTCCAGCGTTCACCGTTTCTGCCTGTTATCGCCATCCGTAACATCAGTCCCATCTCATCAGCGAGAGGGATGGGGTCTCCGTGTGTGTCTATATGCGTGTGTGACATTTTGTGTCAGACGTGTTGGTGAATGGTACAATAAAGCCGTCGCCCATGTTATTTTTAACTCTCTGTCTCCATGGAAACCAGCACATATGCTGGGAGCGATGCACCCTGCTGAGTGTGTGTGTATGTGGAGATGCAGCAGTTCATCCTGCTTCATCTGGAAGAAGCACACACACGTTGCGCATGCCTGCCGCAGTGTGTGTGCGTGTGTGAGCGCGCGTGTCTTATGAGGTCAGATCAAATCATAAAATCACATCTGATTTACCAGACACAGTATAAGCAATTTGATAAGTCACACCCAAGAAAATCAGTAGCTGGATCACACAGGCACGATTCAGATTTATAATATTATTAGCTAATCACATGACACACAGTGCTGCTGCACACTCAAACCTATGCCTGACTAATATAGCATAGTTAAAAAGCACTAGTTACCCAAATGAAAGCATTCATCACATTTATGTAAGAGTCAGAAAGCCTATATCTATACAAGACTCGCTATAAGTTACGTTATATAACTTTATAGCAAATGCAAATGCATGAGAAAGCTAAAGAAAATGTCATTGATCTATATAAAAATTTTTTTTAGCAACCTGGTCTCATGACAAAATGTACCTCTGGGAACTTTTTCGCATATTTAATGTGAAATGTCCACTGATTGACGCTAAAAGAGTGTTAGTTCTTATTCCCCGGGAACAGATGAACATACATATGGTACGTTTTATGTGATGTTGGTTTTGTATGTGTCAGCACAGTTCTGACTTGAAATGTCCCTTGAGTGGCGCTATAACTAATGCGTGATGTTTTAAAATAACGTACCATCTGCATTACACCTAAACCAACCCGATAGTATGAACAACAAAAACAACTGTGGCGTAAAAACGCAATTGCAAGCATGCCGTTTTAGCTTGTTTTTTGATCTCTTTCAGATCTTTCATCATTAGTCATTTTTTTTCACAGGATTTGTACCCAAGGATTCCGCATCCTGAATCCAATTCCGTGCCAGCTGAGCTATAGAGCAAGCTTGTTGTGACTGGAAAGTGAAACATATGGAGCTGTAATCATAACTGTGTATGAAAACCAGTGTTGTTTTTGACAACCATCTTAGATTTAGTCTTAGTCTTTTGGACTAAAATGCTTATTAGTTTTAGTCAAATTTTTGTCACTTCTAAATGTGATAGTTTTAGTCCAATTTTAGTCGACGAAAAGTCAAAAAGGTTTTAGTCTAGTTTTAGTCAAAAAAAGGGGAAAAAGTCTTTTAACAAATTAATGTAGGTCAGTAAGTATTTTGCTGTTGGGTAGTGTCACTTATAAGTTGTGAAAATAGCAGTTCTATAGTTCAACACAATGTGAGCTTCCGGATCGACTATTTTCACCAATAATTAAAATAATGAAGGAATGGTTTTAGACATAAAAGACATATATTTGAAATACACCCATAGGTCCTCTCACCGTTTGCGACCACCCTGTGTGCAAACTGCTGCCATCATGGTTAATCGTCTGTCTGTCTGAGTGACAACAATGTGACGTGTTGAGCGTAACCAAACAAGGATAGAATGCTAAAACGGCTTGCCAAACTAGTATGGCAAAGAATATTTAATGCTAAAACTGCTTGCCATAGTGGCAGATACTTTTCCGGTTTTAATTGGCATGCACAATAAGCAGAAATGTCATGCATTTTAAACGTCTGACGGACCACCCACTAACATTTTCGTCTATTCTCGTCTCGTCAACGAAAACTCACACACGTCTCGTCATGTTTTAGTCATCAACGAGTCATTTTTATCTCGTCATCGTCTCGTTATCGTCATGAAAAAAAGTGCCATCAACTAAATGATTTCGTCATCGTCATCGTTGACGAAAACAACACTGATTAGAACGATTACAAGTGCTCGCTGTTTTACTGCCTTAGTGTTCATTTTTGTTGGAAACTGCAATGATATGTACTTATTGGCGTCGAAAAGGTTCCTAGAGGTACGCTTTCATTTTTCGTTTTTGTCATGAGATCAGGAAGGAATCTAGGCATATAAGACCTGCATCAGGTCACATAACTTTATATTGCAAATAATTTTTTTTTTAAAATATAAATAATTCCAGAAAAATTTTTTAAATAAAATAAAGCATAACTACTTTAAAATACAAGTATATAAGCACGTAGCTTTGAAGAGCAAAGTTTCAAAGCAGCTTCTGCAACATTAGCTATACCATTAGATTACTATTTGCAACAACGACAACATAATTCGTTAACATTCTGTTTGTAGCATTATAACGGACCAATGCAATATTTGAAATTAGGAATAAATGAACTTACCTGTTTAATGCAGAAGGGGATGTTAAAGGAGTGTGAAGCCGATTCAAAAGGTGAAGTCACAAACACATGGAACATGAAAGAAAAAGACAAAAAAAGAAGACAATTAGTTTATGGAGATGTTATGAACTTCCTGTCTTCGCAAGATTCGCAAAACTGCTCAGAAATCCTGATCTGAAACAAATGATTCGCCATACGCGCTCCGAAGTCCCAAACTTAATCAAATGATTCGCGATCGACGCTCCTAGGTCCCGATATCAAAGCAAAAGATTGACAAACCTGCTCCAAGGCTCCGATCTAAATCAAATAATTTGCGATCTGAAATTCCGATCTGAATATTGATTCACAAACCATCATCCCTGCTGAAAAAAACATCTAAAACCAGCCTAGGCTGGTTGGCTGGTTTTAGCTGATCAACCAGGCTGGTTTCTAGTTGGTCATAGCTGGTCAGCAACCTGGTTTTAGAGGGGTTTTGGCCACTTTCCCAGACTGGTCAGGCTGGTCTTAGCTGGTCAGGCTGGAAGACCACCAGCTAAAACCAGCATGGCCAGTCTGGGAGACCAGCTAAAACCAGCTACTTCCAGCTTAAACCAGCTAAGACCAGCCAACCAGTCTAGGCTGGTTTTAGCAGTTTTTTTCAGCAGGGATTTCAGATAATGACTCACCGGATTCGCAAAATGATTCACAAACCCGTTCCGATATAAATCACACAATCCAAAGTCGTGATCTGAATCAAATGATTCGCGATACACGATTGTGATCCGACTGGAATGCTTCCAAAAGCTCAATTTCACGTATACGACTGTACATGCTTTTTAAAATCATTACAATTAATATCGAAATTCCAAAAATGAATGGCTCTTTTGCCATGGCTCTCTAAATATGCCGTTTGCTAGTGAATCGATTACAATGAATGATCAAAGTCACAAGTTTGAATCAATTGGAGCGGTTTCAGTGGTTCAGTGTTTACATGACAATGTCAGTACTATTCAGTATTACCGGCTTAGCTCACTAGTTTTATGACATTAACTGAAATAGGTGAAAAAAAAGTAATATGTTTTTTGAATTGTGTGAATTTTGTGTTAAGAGATATATGCTTATTGAAAAAATTAAACACTTATTTCATATATACATTGTCTTTCAATAATTTAAGCACTTTTCAAGTACCTCTTGCTATTTTTAAGGGTTTTTGAGGCCTTAAATTTCAAATTCAAGTACTTCAAGGACTTTAAGCACCTTGTACGAACCCTGGACTTTACTCAACAATTTCTTCTCTTCTGTGTCAGTCTTCGAACCATGAGTGATTTTATCGATGTCCCTTATTACCTTTCTGGGCCTTCATATCACTTGTATTGCTGTCTACGTAGGGCCAGAAAGCTCTCGGATTTCATCAAAAACATCTTAATTTGTGTTCCTAAGATGAGCGAAGGTCTTACAGGTTTGGAACAACATGAGGGTGAATAAATAATGACAGAGTTTTCATTTTTGTGTGAACTATCTCTTTAAGTTCGGAAGCTGACCTCAGATCAGCACTATTTGCAGAAGTAGTGCTGTGCTCATCAGTAAGGTTGCCAAGCAGACAACCATTCATTCCCACCTGCATTTCTATGTTACTATGGTAACAGCTTAAAGATTAGTGCATTAGTTACAGCACCATGCACAGCGAACTCTCCTTGATATAAGAGTGCTTTGTACCATCATCTTTTCATTTTTCTTCAAACTGTTTCTGTCCTTCTCAGGTGTACTGGCTGCTGTTCATCTTTGAATCGACTAAAAATACATTCTTGACAAACGTAGTGACAAAAACGAAAGCAAACACGTGGGTTGGCCCACGAAAACTGGATTCGATATAATGCAAACGGGATCCAACAGAGAGCAGGAGCTGAACAGCCAATGGGACGGCAGCAACAACAACACGCTCTGGGTGACGATGTGATTGAGGCAGTTTTATGCTAACAGCCAGAGCCTGGCGAATGTAGGTCATGTGCAAGAAAGACACATATACACGCCCTACTACACAAGGCGCACACATAATTCACAAGTTTCAGAAGGGCAGTGCGCTTGGAAACTGAGAATGAATCATTTAATGCGTGACCTGAACCCGCCTCGGCCTACAACATCACAAAACAAAATGTATCTGTATTACGACCACATGACAGGAATACGATTTAATCGAACAAACAATGACGGTATCTATGATTCGTTAGCTTTGGTTACAACAATGCTTTGCACGTTTAATTCACAAAAAACCAAGACAGACATAAATAACCCTCATTAGACTGTCGCTACTGTCGCCGATGACAGTGAGGTTTGTTTCTACGGTGGCCCTGAGGGACAGGTTTCCCTTTAAATGGGACTGTGCGGGCAAAGGCAAAACATCTCACGTCAGGCTGCTAGCCAATACCAACACTCCATGGAGAATCATTTATGTGCGTGTGTGTGTAAATGTGTGAGTGTGTGTGTGTTTTCTACCTCCCTGAGCAGCGATCGCACAGTGACCTATATATCCTCCTCTTCGCTCCTGCAATGCACTCAACCTCAATTATTCATAACACACACAAACATTTCAGAACAAAGAAGAACCTCTTAGAAGAAATCGGACTGTTATGTATAACTTTTGTGATATATATATATATATATATATATATATATATATATATATGAAAAGAATGAATATAGTAGTTTATCTTATTATTTCATACATTATTTTTCATTTTAATAAATGTTATAATTTTTAAACTACAAAATTTGCACCGATGTATCAGACAATAATGCACATGCCCCGCCCCAGACCTATATATATATTATATTTAGATATAAATGGGACCCTAAACCAAAAAAACAGTCGTACGTTGCAAAAATACACTGTATGGGTCAAAATTAAAGATTTTTCTTTTATGCCAAAAATTAGGATATCAACATGTTCCATGAAGATATTTTGTAAATTTCCTACCATAAATATAACATAACTAATTTTTGATTAGTAATATGCATTGCTAAGAACTTCAACAACTTTAATGGCGATTTTCTCAATATTTGGAGTTTTTTTGCACCCTCAAATTCCAGATTTTCAAATAGTTGTATCTCGGCCAAATATTGTCCTATCCTAACAAACCATCAAATCAAAGCGTATTGTATAAATCTCAATAAAAAAAAAAAAAAAAAAAAAAAAAATGACCTATGACTGGTTTTGTGGTCCAGGGTCACATTTTTAATTTTTTGGGGGTTCCCTAATTAGGATTCTTTTTGAGCATATTTAAATACCCCCTGAAATGTATCTGGTAAACCTGAAGCCAGCCTACGACCATCCCTAGCTGTAACTAGAAATGGGTGACATACTGGTAAACATGATTAACTGGGAGAAATTTGTCAACCGGTAGACATTTTGAACTATCGTCTCTATTGCAGTTACACGCTCAAGTGACCTTGCTGTGCTATGTGGTCACGGAATTGTATCGTTTGCACATTTTTAAGCATTTTGGTTTAAAAACAAGTGATTTTAAGCAGCTAAAACAAAAAAGAACTAATTTCGCTAAATGAGCGTAAATTATTTTTTGCCGCTGAGAGTTATTCTTTCCACTTTACAGGCCTTGAATGGATAAATACACACATTTGTATGTGTCAAAATGCCTGTCTTTGCAAGTATCCTCGTAAACAGCTGAGAAAGAAAACACATAAGTAACAGTATATTGGATTCGGGTAGCTCTTAAAGTGACAGCAGTCTAATACTCCTGCTGTTTGTCATTCATGTTAAACAAACAACAAAAGTGATCAAATGCCTCACTGATTTTGACTAAATCGCTTTTGTAGCCAGTGTTAAGTTCATTGGCGAATAATTTTCGTCATAATTTTTTGTCAACAATGTTTTTTCACTGACAAAAACAAGACTAAATAAAACTCATTTTGAATGACGAAAACTATGACGAAAATCTAGTAAAAACGAGACAAAAATAGTTGAGGAGGGACAAATTTGGAAAGAGATTGATTTAGAACAAATCTGCTGCATGGTTAAGAATTTAGATGACTGTAACATAGCATATTTATTTATCCGGCAGGACATAAGCTAGCATACACTTGCTGCGCAGCTCATAAAACATTCAAAACTGTCAATATCTGGGAGTTAGAGAAGAGCAGACATGTGGATAAATTTGACAACGCAAAAGACAACTCAATTTAGTCTGGTTTTCTGCGTGTCTCACACAGCGCACAAGTACTCTTTATATAAATGCATATGTCTGCTTGAAAGAATGAAGAATGTGGTAACCAAGTTGTTATAAAGAATGCATAATTAGCTTATATAATCATTGATATTTCACTGAAAGAAGACCATGTTCTTGTTTCTTTATGAGAAGTGTCACAGCAGACCCTACTTAAGGCAAAAATAACTATATTGTGATATATCGTTACTGTGAAATAAAATGATATAATATTTTGGTCATATCGCCCAACCCTACCTGTAACTACCACAGACACTGAGTATTCAGATTATTGTTCAATCAATTTTTTTTTTACATTGGTTGATTCTTCCCATTGCATTCCTAAAATGTGTGGTTTGACTCAAGTACTTACAAGCAGTCAAAACAAAACTCCATTCATACATGGTTAGTCTACCATGTGATAAACATTTTCTCCCAACCAATCAAGCTTTTGGAAGGATTTCCATCTGAACTGCCTGCCAGACCAACCTGCTGTCCACCCAGGCTTACACAGCAGGCCTGCATATGGTCAATCCAGTCCACAAACCCATTAAATCCTGCCCGTGGTTTGCACATAGCTCTCCCTATCACACTGCATGGTGAGACCTAGGTAGCAATATAAAGAAGTTGTGGTTTATTCAAATCAGCCACACATTTACACTTAACTCTTTAAAGAGGCAATACAAACTAAGTTAAGAAAGGTAGAAATATATGCTATAAGGACATATTTTCATAACATACAATACATATTTAGGTCAGTAGATTTAATAAATGCATTCACTCTAAAAAACATTTTCACCTTCACAATAAAAAGTGGTTGACAGGAAAAGGTTGGGGTAATTTATGGGCAGGTGGGGTAGTTTACGAGTGTATTTTCTGCTTTTCTGCACAATGTTTTGTTTTTATAGCACACGGTTAAAACCACAACCACAAATGCTGTGAGGGGAAAAAAAAGCAGGATATAGAATATAGTTAGATTATGGTTACTGCAAGAGAAAGCAACCGAGATAAAAAAGAGGAAGAGAAAGATTATGCAAGTAAGTGGCAAAAAAAGATTGAGAATGAAGAGATTTCCTT
Source organism: Garra rufa (assembly GCF_049309525.1). NCBI lineage: Eukaryota > Metazoa > Chordata > Actinopteri > Cypriniformes > Cyprinidae > Garra > Garra rufa. The sequence goes on from NC_133380.1 coordinate 13,524,159, forward strand.
TATTGTGCAGTGAATGGGTGCCGTCAGAATAAATCTAAAACAGCTGATAAAAACACCACAATAATCCACAAGTAAACCACACTACTCCAGTTCATCAGTTAACATCTTAATCAAATAACATCAAATTTGTCTCGTCCGAGTCAATAGAGAAATATACACAGTTCAAGAAAGATTTACAATCCAAAACAGAACAACAGGAGGATGGACTTTTTCATTGGAGGAAGCGTAATTATGGACATTAACAATGGATTTTTCTTACAAACACACAGCTTTTGACTTCACAAGATGTTAACTGATGGACTGGAGTCCATGTGACCCTGGACCACAAAACCAGTCTTAAGTCGCTGGGGTATATTTGTAGCAATAGCCAAAAATACATTGTATGGGTCAAAATTATAGATTTTTTTTTTTATGCCAAAAATCATTAGGAAATTAAGTAAAGATCATGTTCCATGAAGATTTTTTGTAAAATTCATATATCAAAATGTAATTTTTGATTAGTAATATGCATTGTTAAGAACTTAATTTGGACAACTTTAAAGATGATTTTCTCAGTATTTTGATTTTTTTGCACCCTCAGATTCCAGACTTTCAAATAGATGTATCTCGACCAAATATTGTCCTATCCTAACGAACCATACATCAATAGAAAGCTTATTTATTGACCTTTCATATGTTGTATACATCTCAGTTTTGTAAAATTTTACCTTATGACTGGTTTTGTGGTCCAGGGTCACATATGGATTGCATTCTTAAAAATAAAGGTGTGTTAAAACATTCTTCACAGCGATGCCATAGAAGAACCATTATTGGTTCCACAAAGAACCATTAAGTTAAAGGTTCTTTAAAGCAGGGGTTCCCAACCTTTTTTACTCCGGGGCCCCCCTCCTTCTCCGGCCAATTTTGCAAGGCCCCCCTATGCCTGACATGTCCTCTTATACTGTACTTCCACAGTAAAGAAAAAATAATTTATTTTTAAAACTTTTTTATTAACCAAAACATTTGTTTTGCCTTAATTATTCTTCTACTGCATGTTATAAAAAAACTCAATTCAAATAAAATTTAAATTAAAACTTCAAATATACCTTATAATCTTTAAAGAAAACCTCTGCTCAATTCTAACTTTTAAAATTATTTTATTTCAGACATTCTTTACAACTTAAGAGTACTTTTTCTTAAATAAGTGACCCTGCCGTACAACAGGGAGACACCAAAAGACCACTAAACCTATCCCTTTGAACTTGACTGACTGAATAGCTACTGTTTGTATCCACTAAAAAAATAATACACCTTTATTTTTAAGAGTGTACTTGTGAATTATTGTCATGTTTAATCAGCTGTTTGGATTCTCATTCTGACGGCACCCATTCACTGCAGAGAATCCATTGGTGAGCAAGTGATGTAATGCTAAATTTCTCCAAATCTGTTCCGATGACAAAACAAACCCATCTATATCTTAGATATCTTACCTGAGGGTGAGTACATTTTCAGCAAATTAAAATTTTTGGGTTATTCTTTTAGTATTACATATTGAAACGTTTTTTATAGACTGCATGCAAGACAATCTTTATACAGTTAATTGGCATTCTCCTCATTCGTTTGCCAGGGATGCAAACAAAAAGCAACCGTGTAGAGAGTTGCTGGACATTAAAAACTAGCAGTATGTGATGGTACAGAAATAATCTACCCAGGATTCTGCTGACTGCCTAGAAATGTTTGTGAGAGCTAGAGATACAAACACAGATTTAAAAAAGCAGGGAAGGATTGCATGAAGGGTGTAATCCCTTCAGATAGAGCAGATTTGAGTTTAGAGCGGGAACCGAGTGAGATTATGGGCTGCTCCTTATTTTTTTTACTATTTGAAAATATAACAGAACATGCAAAAATATTCAGTGCTGTTTTTTCAAATTTAAACGCATACTTGTTATCTCAATCACAGATGGTAACTGCACCAAACATCACCAAAGTTTGCCATTGCCACAAACCACATGGCCATAATGGTGTAGGGACATAATGGCCAAATGAAGGGAGACAGAGGTGAAAAAAGGGCAAAGGAAGGTTAAAAAGGGTGGAACCGAACACTGCTTCACTGTCATATAGTGGACACGCTTATTTGTTTCTATGGAAACAGGGGAATCTCCTGTCTTTTGGCTTGGGTTTCCCTGCAGATCACAAACACAGTAAAAGTTTACAGGCTTAGACAATAAATACTCAGTCTAGCATGTTTAAAATAATACAAATCATAGATCTCTAAAGATTTGAATGAAAAGTGTAATGGTGGAATAGACCTGCTACGCTGCTGGTGTTGCTTATTGCTGTTGTTGTAGATTATTGCGGTTGCAAAGCAAGTACAGGAACTTGCTACTGCCAATACATAAGCCAATACAGTGCTGTGAGTATTTAAGAAATACTGCTGCTCCACAAATAGTGTATATAATAACCTTTAGTAGATCTATACAGGTGGAGCTGGGGAGGAGGAGGGTTTCAGAGGAACTTTGAAAGCACGCTGCGAAATGCTCTAGTGAATGCTATTCAGACATTTAAATGTAAAGCAGCAAGCTCACTGGCTGCATATGTAACATGAATCAGCTTGTGCCTAGTAGTTTAACGCTGTGAATATCATCAGTTTGCATTAACGACCCATCAGCCTGCGTTTCAAGATAGAATTTGGCCTTCCTACTAATTATTTGATTTATTTGTGTATTGTTAAAGGCACAATATGTAAGTTTTCTCCGCTAGAGGGCGCATATTTAAAACATAAGAAACAAACACATAGTTTGATGACACTGTGATAGAGTGTGAAATCATGGGAGTTGTTATTTTAATGAAAAAACCTTACATATTGTGGCTTTAAGGATAAAAAACTGCCGTTCTTATGACTGAATGTGGCTATTTTTTCACAGGATTTTCCATCTAAAGCAATGCGATCACTTTGTGTAAAACAACAAAATTTGCCATTTATTTTACATTATTTTAAATTAGATGGCATGTATGATTAATAGCAAATAAATAGCAAATTCATTTTTACCGTTTTCCTTACAAAGTTTTCACAACATTCAAAATATTACCTTATTTTCAATTTGTGAGGCTTCTGGTGTCATTTGCTTCCAGTTTAGCTGTACAAAAAATGTTATGCTGATTAATGTTCAAACTGGCATTTTTTATATTATTTTAATTTCTTATAATCATAAACACAGGTTTATAGTGCAAATAGTTTACTGCACTATTCTAGTTATTAGGCCTGGGTTTTGACACAAATTTCACAATTTGATTTGATTCTGATTCTTACGTTTTATCGACTATATTGAAAATGGATTATTTTGGATCATCTCTCAACTAATGCTGTGAAATATGTGACCCTGGACCACTAAACCACTAGTGTAAAGCAGCTATATATGATACATAATATATATATATATATATGCTTTCCATTGATGTATAGTTTGTTAGGATGGGACAATATTTGGATGAGATACAACTATTTATGAATCAGGAATCAGAGGGTGCAAAAAAATCAAAATATTGAGAAAATCATCTTTAAAGTTGTCCAAATACATATAAATCATAAATTACGTTTTGATATATTTTTTGGTAGGAAATTTACAAAATGTAACATGATCATGGAACATGATGATTTTTGGCATTTAAGAAACAATATTGTTTCCCACCTCCCCAGCTCCACCTGTATAGATCTGCTATGGGTTATTATATACACTAATGGTGACGCAGCAGTATGTCTTAAATACTGACAGCACTTTATTGGCAGTAGCAAGTTCCTGTACTTGCATAATCTACAACAACAGCACTAACCAACACCAGCAGAATTGCTTAAAATCAAGAAATCAATATTTTTTCACACAGTCCTACTAGGTATCTATCAGCAAATACATCAAAAGTCTTGTATGCTGACTGGAAATTGCTGTTTTTTTTGGGAGATTGTTGCATGGAAAAGAACAAACAATAAGCAAATGGTCTGAAATGACATGATGGTGAGTAAATATTGAGGAAACTTTTAGTTCAACGCTAACATGCTAATGCTAACATGTTTTTACTAAAAGTAAAAACAGAGATCTGTAACAGTATTAACACTAAATTATTAACCTACAGTTAATACTCCACTGTTCTTGGTTTGCCCATATCACCTTGGGAGTCTTTCGCTCATACTTAAGATTGCTAAGCCAAGGCATTAGAGCTTGGACAGAAGTCCGTCAGGATTCGACCAACCTTTCAGCTTCTGAAGCTTCTGCGCGAACAGACGACTATCTTAGCTCCGCAGACTGATTGCAGGTGATTGGTTAATTAGCTTCGGTTGTTACTGCGGTGACCCTGTGACGGAGCACAGCGCAGATGCCACCGAGCTCCTTTTACAAGTTGAGGCTGTGCATGTGTGCTTGTGTACGCGTGTTTGTTTCTCAGAAGCGCAAACTGGAGTTTGTCTCACCCCTGCTGTTTTCACCCCTCCCGCAAGCCTCTTTTCTCATCATTCAAAACCTTGACAGCATTTGTAAAGATCCCAGGCCCTTTACCAGCCCTCCCCAGCCCCCTTCGGCCCACCGTGACGCCCCCACAACAACACTAGCCATGTGTAAGACCGCTGAAAGACAGGGAGACAAAACAGTCCCCAGAGGACATGGCAACAAACACACTGAAAACCAGGCTCCCCGTCTCTGGAGCCTCAATTCCAGGTGTCAGAGACACACGTTGTTCGGATAGAGTACAGGATGATGAATGAAAACCCTGGAGAAAAGCACACCACAATTAAAATCACAAGCTCCACTGGAGCCCAAAACATCTTTGTTACACTGATGGCACAATCTCTGCAGTTTATCATGCACAAAGAACTACAATACAAGTCAAATCGCTAACATTCCTGTCAGATGCAGCGTTCATTTTTAAATCGTTTTGCGCATTTCACACTTTTGGGTCGACATAAATAGCATTTTAGTTGACGTTAATGTGCAAAATGACAACAGTGTGTTAAACTGAAACAGACCAAACTTTAGTCAAACACTTTCTATATTTTAAATGTGTATCTTTAGCATATTAAATTTACCATAATAAATTGGGTGAAAATTTTGGTTGAAGCTAATTTTCACATATTTAGTTTTTTTCATTATTATTAATTTAAATATATTAATTACATAAAGTATTTTAACATATGTTCAATATAAATAAATACAATTTGTAAAAAGCCTGAGCTCCTAAAATAAAATATAGTATTTATGTTCATGTTACGGTCATTAGATTGCAGTGTTAATTTTTATTTTTAGTATTTTTGTTTTAATTATATAAATTATATATTTTAATATATATAAATAAATATATTTAAAATGAATTAATTAATTCCTGTGATGGTCATTAGATTGCACTGTTAATTTAAAAAATATATATTTATTTTTATTATTTATTTATTTGAGAAAAAAGGGACAATACATATTAATGAACATTTTCACAAATGTAAATATGTCAGATTATAGCCTTAGGCTAATTTCCATCTGCAGACCCCCTGGCAGGTTGGTGTTACACACAAATTAATAAATACATACAGAGCCATATATACAAACTATATACAGAGAGACAAGGACAAAAACAGTGATCACATCATGTTAGAACAAACAATAACAACAAGAGTGAGCAACAAAGGACAAAATAGAAAACCAAAAAGCATCAATTGTATTACACACACCAATTTTGCACAAGCCCTGACTGACCTGATATTGCACTGACCCATATTACACCATTCTATATTGCACTAACCCGCATTACACTGATCCCTATTGAACAACCCATGTTATAGTGTCTCTTATCGCATATATAAAAATGATATATTTTTAATATATACAAATAAATATATTTAAAATGAATTATTTAATTCCTGTAATGGCAAAGTTGAATTTTAATATGTGGATTAAGTGCAAATTGTTTGTTATTATTGTTTTTTTAAACTTTATAAAATGTATTATTATCAATGGCTAAAACAGCTGTGCAAATATTTTTGTGGAAACCTTGATCATTTTTTTACCCCAGGATTATGTGATGAAGAGATGAAGAAAAGCAGCATTTATCTGAAATATTAACATTTATAATATAAGTCTTTACTATCACTTTGAGATCAATGTAATGCATCCTTGCTGAATTAAAGTATTAATAAATATATATATATACTGTAAAAAGTTTTCACAGCTGCCTTCAAATTTTAAGTTAAATCAGCTTAAAACTACAAGTCATTTTAACTTATTACAATAAAATGAGATGATTTAACTTATGAGTTGAAATGACTTAAGTTGATTTAACTTAAAATTTTTAGGCAGCTGCTAAACGTTTTCAAGTTGAAAAAAAAAATGACTTTTGTAATGAGATTCCACAATATTACTGTTTCACTGTATTTTCAATCATATAAATGCAGCCTGAAAAAGAGACTTTATTCTAAAGAGACTAATATTGTACATATTCAAATTTGATGTGTCCCAATCATTTTCCACACTGTTTATTTGTACAGTATGTGAATATGAAAAATAAGTGAATAACATATTTTCAGTCATCAAATTTAGGAGACTTGAAATATAGTGTGACTACTGTATGGACTATTGTTCTCATTCTTTCTTTTTCATTTTACACAATGTAATTATTGTGCATCTTCTGTTTTTCATCATTTTGTTGCTGCATGATAAAACTTTTTCTTTGGCCTGTATATGTGAGAGAATTCAGAATGGGTAAGATTTCTTATTGAACATTGAACATTTCTAGTCTTTTTGCAATGGCTAATCATTTTGCCATTTTGCTTTGACCTCAGTGTGGCCGTTATAATGAATGCCTTCTCTCTACATTATGCAGTTGTTTTTTTACAGGGATCAAAAAGCAGAGTTTTTCTAGTGGAAAGTTGAGAGACTGTTTGTTTGTTTAGCAGATTATCATTAGCAAGAGGCCTTTGGGTGTCTTTTGCTTGTGATTTGAATATAATAACAGTGAGCGTACGGCTCATCTGACCACAGAGTTGAAGGGCTTTAGAGTTTGCTCTGCCTTTCTGCGCTGACCTCTCATTAGATGTGCTGGTGCCAGTTACCAGCATGAGCATGATTCGAGCCACGCAAATCTCCAGATTAGACGGAGGCGATTGAGCGTTCCCGATCAGATTATTCTTCAGGGTCTATGGCACTGGATTGGGCCTTGTCACAAGCTAATTATCCGTAGCTCATGTGAGCAGGCTTTGCGTATAGAATGATCCTCGGAGCGCTTTGTTCCGTTTAGATTTACCAAATTGATAAGGAAGCATTGTCGTTTGCTATGAGAAGTACACGCTTAAAGCTTCCCTAATGTCAATAATGTGTAAAGAAGTTTGGGATTAGAGCATAATGTTGAAAGGATGGAGTGGATTTGGTTCTCCATTGCTTGCTAAAATGGCTCAGCCATAAGTCAGTGAACCAGTGGTAATCTTGTCTGACGGAAATGTTTTTTTTTTTTAACTTAAGCATTCTCTGATATTGTATTTATAATTCAGGAGCTCATGTTTTTACTCATGTTTTTTGTGCTGAAAATCTTTTATTGGTTTGATACGATTAATGAATAAATCCAAATGTGTGAAAATTTGATTTATTATTACATTAAAATGCCTGAAATGTGTGTCAAATAAAAAAAAATTAAAGAATATGACAAAATATTGACTAAATTGAAAAGACATTTTCATCAAAAGACAAAACATTAAAACTGAACTTATTCAACTGACAGGAATGTGTACATTCTTTATTTTATTACACAAGCACATGTTTTTACACAATGTATTTGTTTATATTAAACATATCTTAAAATATTTTATATTTGATATGATTATCAACAATTAATAATTTGTAAAAAAACTAAATTTGTGAACATTTGATTAAAGTTTAGTCTGATATCTATTTATTTTATTTCAGCAAGGATGCATTCAATTATTATTAAGACTTTTATAATATTACAATTGTTAATATTTCAGATAATTGCAGTTTTTCTTCATCTCTTCATCAAATAATCCTGGGGTAAAAAAATATTTTCCACAAAAATATTTGCACAGCTGTTTTAGCCATTGATAATATACATTTTATAAAGTAAAAAAAGAGCACTAAATCCATATAATAAAATTTAGCTTTGCCATCACAGGAATTAATTCATTAATTTTAAATATATTTATATATTTATTTTTATATATTAAAAAAGACATCATTTTTATAATAAAAAAAGTTTATTTTAAATATATGCTAAAAAATACATTTCCACAAAAATACATATATATATATGGAGAGATAAAGAACTGCATTTTTTTATATAATATCTTTTTAAATATTAACAACTGTAATATTATAAAAGTCTTATAAAATGAACTCTTTATGTATATGTTTTTAACAATTTTCAAAAATCATGTTTTTTCCACTATGCATTCCAATCTCAATTAAACGGCAGTTGGGTTATTTTAATTAATTAAATTATTTTAATTTTTAATTTTTGAAAAATTTACTAATCGAAGGTATCTGTTTTTGCAAATAAACTCTCTCTTTATATGTAAATCAGTTATTTAAAAATATATATATTTTTATATGATTTAATTATATGATTAATATATATTATAGTGTAAATCAGTGATTTTAATTACAATATAATTATATATTTAAAATGTATAAATTACTTAAAAATAAAATGTATAAATTATGAACTTGAATATGCTCAAAAAAACTTATCTCAATTAACTTATAATCAATGGTGAACACAGTTGTGCTGCATAATATTTTTGCGGAAACCTTGATCATTTTTTACCACATGATTATTTGATGTACAGAAAAAAAAAAAATCAACAATTATAATATTATAATATAATATTTATAATTATTATATTATAACTTTACTATCCATTTTTGATCAACTTAATGCATCCTTGCTAAATTCAAATATCAATTTCTTAAAAAAAAAATATAGATATAGTAGTTCATATATTTAAATCAACCAAATATTTATTTTATTAAATAATTATTTAAAAAATTATTTATTCAATTAATTAATAACATATGATTTTCGTCTATTTCAGAACATCATTTATAATTAATAAATGTATTATATTTTCATTCTCATTTTTGGTCACCATTCACTTTCACTGTATGGAAATGACCATTGTGTGAATATTTTGCCAAACATCCAACCTGATCTCATGGCAATTCTTATATATTTTATGAGATGGCTAATTCATACAAATTCATACAACCTCACTATTATTCAGTGTTGTTTTTGACAACCATCTTAGATTTAGTCTTAGTCTTAGTCTTTTGGACTAAAATGCTTCTTAGTTTTAGTCAAAGTTTAGTCACTTCTATATGTGATAGTTTTAGTCCAATTTTAGTCGACGAAAAGTCAAAAAGGTTTTAGTCTAGTTTTAGTCAAAAAAAGGGAAAAAGGTAGTCTTTTAACAAATTAATGTAAGTCAGTAAGTATTTTGCTGTTGAGTAGTGTCACTTATAAGTTCTGAAAATAGCAGATCTATAGTTCAACACAATGTGAGCTTCCGGATCGACTATTTTCACCAATAATTACAATAATGAAGGTATGTTTTAGAACATAAAAGACAAACAAGGATGGAATGCTAAAACGGCTTGCCATACTAGTATAGCAAAGAGTATTTAATGCTAAAACGGCTTGCCATAGCGTCAGATACTTTTTAAGTTTTAATTGGCATGCACAATAAGCAGAAATGTCATGCATTTTAAACGTCTGACGGACCACCCACTAACATTTTCGTCTATTCTCGTCTCGTCAACGAAAACTCACACACGTCTCGTCATGTTTTAGTCATCAACGAGCCATTTTTATCTCGTCATCGTCTCGTTATCGTCATGAAAAAAAGTGCCGTCAACGAAATGATTTCGTCATCGTCATCGTTGACGAAAACAACACTGCTATTATTGTAAAAAATAAAAAACTCAACAAATTGGTCGTGACATATCGTTGAAACATCTCTTTTTGTGTCGGATGGCAGGAGTTGTTTTGGAAAGACATGTCTGTGAATAAACGAAGACCTTTAACCCTAACAGTTTAACCTTAACGGTACCAGACTGAAGCTTGAATGTCACTTTAATACAATACTAGAGTGACATTTTGTTGGAGCAGGATAGCTACCGATAATAATTATGCTGTTGGTCAGCCTGTGCTTTAATATCTACAGATTCAGGATAAACAAACAGGCAAAAGCAACAGCAGATGGTGCCACAGATAGAGAAATATAATGACCTTAGTTAGTTTCAGGATCACCCGCCTTGATCTATTAAAACCATATGGCTGATCTGCACTTCACGCCCAGAGAGAGTAACGCAGCCCCCTCCTCACGTCCTAAATACAACCCACGTTCCCACGAACACGCGTGTCTATATTTTTGCGCACACACTACTGAGTGAAGCGGGGGGGGGGGAACCCAGTGGAAATTACAAGGCAAGTTAATTGCAGTTTGGCATAGCTGTAATTATTCAACTGAGTAAAAATAGTCACTTTCAATTACTTGATCATAGAGTGGATGTAGATTTGGTTCTATCAGACAAATGAGGCTTCTCTATATTCATGCACTAATTTGTAACTGTATGATCTAGGTGGTATATTTCATTCAGTATCTTTCCTTTTTTGGCTCTTCGTCCTCATGTGCAAGGTGCAGCGCGAGTGTGTTTCCAGCATGCAGTGTTTTAACACTGTCTAGTGGAGCAGCTGCACTAGCCTGCAGCCCTGCAGCACGCCACTACTGCTGTCAGCACACGACATATCAGCCCACTCAGCAGACCACGCAAAAATAAACTCATACAGACTGATCTAGGGCCAGCTGTCTCCGACCAAATCCCTTCCTAAAGAATTATCAGACAAATAGCTAATCTAATCACTGATCGGTGACAAAAGGCCACACAAGTCTTTTCACAACCACTCAATGATGGCAGAGTCACACAAGCTGAAGACCATTTAGGCTGGTTACTGAAAGACTAGATTTAAACTGTATAAAGAGCAATTTGTGAACTTTAATTGTATCCTCAAGCAAGGTATACAAGGTTATTTATGTAATGTTATTTATACGTACACAGCTCTATGAAATAATGTTATTGGTCAAATATTTTAGAAAATTGAATAAAAATGTACAAAACAACTGTGCTAGTTGAGTGTTTTTTTTTGTTTTACTGCATGGTTAGTTTCTTCTCATAAAATAAAATAAAATAAAATAAAATAATAAAATAAAATGAAATAAAATAAAATAAAATAAAATAAAATAAAATAAAATAAAATAAAATAAAATAAAATAAAATAAAATAAAATAAAATAAAATAAAATAAAATATGGGGGTCCTGATCACCCTGTAGAGGATTATTTTTTTGTAATATAAAAAATACTGCACGGTTAGTTTCTTCTAAGTTGTTGTTCTAGTTTTATTTCAAAATAAAATAAAATAAAATAAATACCATGTAGAGATTTTTTTTGTGTTATAAAATAAAATGAAATCATACTTTTTTAAAAAATAAAACAAAATATGGGGTCCTGATCACCCTGTAAAATAATAAAATAAAATAAAATAAAATAGAGAATTATTTTTTTTCGTGATATGAAATATGTAAAAAAGTAAAAATAAAAAGTTAAATAAAATAAAATAATGAAATATAAAATAAATAAATACTGATCCTGATCACCCTGTAAAAAAAATAAAATTAATAAAATAAAATAAAATAAAATAAAATAACATAACATATAACATAAAATAAAATAAAATAAAGTAAAATAAAATAAAGGGGTCCTGATCACCATGTAGAGATATGGGGGTCCTGATATAAAATAAAATAAAATAGAGAATTATTTTTTCGTGATATAAAATATGTAAAAAAAAAATAATAATAATAAAAATAAACAGTTAAATAAAATAAAATAATGAAATATAAAACAAATAAATACTGATCCTGATCAACCTGTAAAAAAATTAAATTAATAATAATAATAAAATAAAATAAAAAAATAAAATAAAATACAAAAAATAACATAAAAATGGCAGTCCTGATCACCTCGCAGAGAATTATTTTATTGTGACAGAAAAATATATTAAAATAAAATAAATATGGCAGTCCTGATCACCCTGCAGATTAATATTTTGTGTGACACAAAAATATATAAAATAAAACAAAGAAAAGAAAAAAGAAAAGAAAATATGGTAGTCCTGATCACCCATTTTTTGTGAAGCAAAAATAAAATAGAATTAAAAAAATTATTAATTAAATAAATTAAAATAAAATATGGTTATCCTGATCACCCTGAGTATTTTTTTATCGTGACACAAAAAATATATAAAAATAAATAACTAAAATAAAATAAAATATTTTAATAATATATTAAAAATATATATTAAAATATTTTAAAAAGATCATTCAGAAATCATTCTAAAAGTATGATTTCCTACTTAAGAAACATTACTTATTATTGTTTATTATTAAGTTGAAAACAAAAGGATTCTTTGACAAATACAAAGTCAAAAGATCAGCATTTATTTGATTATTAAATGATCAATTTAATGCATCCTTTCTGTATTAATCATTAAAAAAACTTTCTGACCCAAAACCTTCAAACAGTACTGTAAATGTAATACAAACTGATAATGCAATCACAACCAGACTGTATCCTGTTTGCTCTGACATAGTTGGGAAAAACATGTTACTTCCTCCCTAGTGAAGCATTTGATGAATAGACTTCAAATTGAGGACAAGTCAAAAAAGACAATCCATACTGACTCATGGGCAGTGAATGTTTGGACTGCACACTTCAACGTCCTGGCTGGAGATTGCTTTAATTTGTGCCCCAGTAATGGAGTAATAGCAGTTAATTCCTCAACTAATGAGCTCGGCTTTGCGCTTTGCTTTTGGTGTCTGTTCTACTTAAGCTGCTCTTGATCTGCTCATGCTGATATCCCTATATCTGTCCAGATATGATGTCAACATCATGTGACCCTCAGGATGTCTCTTTCAGGAACAGTACAGGCAGCTGTCCTTCAGACTAGGAAAACAGCACTGTAAGATGCTTACCAAAGGCAGTCTGTTGACAGAATAGTGTGGTTTAAGATCACAAACACACACATATACAAACACCTATAAACTACAGATGGGGGTCTACTGTCTTTTCTAGAGAAGAAGAGTCTAATAGTATCACCACCACTTTACAAACAACTTACCTATACAGATTTTTCTCCTTAAACCTGAGCAGCGAGGAGAAAAGACACAAGGGATTTGTTACAAATCAAATAAACGATAAAAGGTGTGTGGTAAAAAAACAATTACAATGCCACAGATCAGTATGAATGTTTCTGAAATATCTTTAAACAGATGTCATATTTTGCTACAGTATGTCTTTAGTTACACCCTATAATACTGTACTTACAGTGCAATGGTTTTTAGACATGGTCAAAACTTCGCAGAGATTTATTCCCTAAGGCTCTTAAAGTCCCACAGAAAACAAAACTCAGTTTAGAACTATTACATAAGACTGAGTTGTTTTTCTGGCTCACTTTCCATTCTCAAAGTGGCATGTGTTTTTTGTTAAGGGATAAATATAGCGAAAGAAAGCTTGCCCAAGCCCAAAGAAAAAATGTTTTGCAGTGGACAGTGATTTGTTATACAATATGATTTGTTCTTAATTTTATATACCTTTCATCATGATATAATATAATACATAATTTAAAGGAGAAGTTCACCCCCTTGTAATCCAAGATGTTCATATCTTTCTTTCTTCAGTCGTAAAGAAGTTATGTTTTTTGAGGAAAACATTTCAGGATTTCTCTCCATATAATGGACTCCTATGGTGCCCCCGAGTTTAAACTTACAAAATGCAGTTTAAATGCAGCTTCAAAGGGCTCTAAACGATCTCAGCTCGTCTTGTCTAGCTCTGCATCAACCCTGTGTTTTCGGGTTCATGACAGTTAGTCACGAAAGAAAAAGACAGTAAGAAACCCTGCTGAAAAAAACAGCCTAGACTGGTGTTAGCTGGTTTAAGCTGGAAGTAGCTGGTTTTAGCTGGTGGTCTCCCACCCTAAAAGTGGCCAAAACCCCTCTAAAACTAGCCTGCTGACCAGCTATGACCAGCTAAAACCAGGTTGGTTGACCAGCTAAAACCAGCCAACTAGCCTAGGCTGGTTTTAGCTGTTTTTTTCAGCAGTGAATAAAGTAAGAAAGAAAGTTGGGGTGTGTCGAAAAACTCCCATTTCATTTCTTCCTCCAGCTTCAAAATCATCCTACATCGCTGCAGAAGTACCGACCAAGTGTTTATAAAGTGAACGTGCAAAGAAAGGTACAAAAAAAGATTTTGAAGTTGGAAGAGAAAATTAGATGGGAGTTTTTCGACATACCCTAACTGTATTGAACCAGAATACACAGAGTACACCCAAAGCTAGACAAGACAAGCATTTGAGGTTAAAAAGTATATAAATTGCAATTATTTTTAGAAAATAACCGATCGTTTCACTAGATAAGACTCTTCTTTCTCGACTGGGATCGTTTAGAGCCCTTTCAAGCTGCATTTAAACTGCATTTTGGAAGCTCAAACTCGGGGGCACCATAGAAGTCCACTATATGGAGAGAAATCCTGAAATGTTTTCCTCAAAAAAATATAATTTCTTTACAACTGAAGAAAGAAAGACATGGACATCTTGGATATTTTAACGATGTCTTTACTACCTTTCTGGGCCTTGAACATGGTAGTTGCATTGCTGTCTATGCAGCGTCAGAAAGCTCTCGGATTTCATCCAAAATATCTTAATTTGTGTTACGAAGATGAATGAAAGTTGTATGGGTTTGAAACTATTCATTTTTGTGTGAACTATCCCTTTAAGCCAACATTAGTGTCATTTAAAAGTTAAAAATCACCCAAAAATAATAATTTTTACATAAATAAGAGGTCAATCACCATACAGTCCATATTAGTCTTTTAATTTTTACATGACTGTCATCTATTCGTTTAGCATATCGCCTGGACTTGTTCATTAAAAGTTATCATAATAATCAAAATATTATACTTTTATGATATTAAATATATTTAGCTATAAATACAAATATCATACTAAAATATTTTAATGTATTATGATTTAAAGATAAGTCAAAATTAATTTCTAAATAAAATTCAGCATAAAAAGTAAAAAATACACAGCATATATCAAAGGATTAATTCACTTCCAGAATAAAAACTTCCTGATAATTTACTCACCACTATGCCATCTAAGATGTTCATGACTTTCTTTCTTCAGTCGAAAAAATTAAGGTTTTTGAGGAAAACATTCCAGGTTTTTTTCTAATTATAGTGGACTTCAGTGGGGATCAATGATTTAAAAGTCCAAATTGCAGTTTCAATGCAGCTTCAAAGGGCTCTACACAATCCCAGCCAAAGAATAAGGGTCTTATTTAGCAAAACGATAGGTCATTTTGTAAAAAAAAAAATAAATAAATCTAAATTATATATAAGTTTTAACCACAAATGCTCCGACCCAGTGTTTACAAAGCGAGCGCGCAAAGAAAGTCAAACCCCCTTTACAAAAAAAGGCAACAATGTCGGGTGATTTTGAAGTTGGAGGAGAAAATGAGAAGAGCATTTGTGGTTAAAACATATATACTTTTGCGTTTTTTAGAAAATGACCAATCATTTCGCTAGATAAAACCCTTATTCTATGGCTGGGATCGTGTAGAGCCCTTTGAAGCTGCATTGAAACTGTAAGTTTGGACTTTCAAACCTGTTGTCCACAACATGGAGAAAAATCTTCAAATGTTTTCCTCAAAAACCTTATTTTTTTTCAACTCAAGAAAGCAAGACATGAACATCTTGGATGACATGGGGGTGATTAAATCATCAGGAAATTTGTATTCTGGAAGTGAACTAATCCTTTAATTTCTACATAAAATAAGAGGTCAGTTGTCCACAGAGTGAAACACACAGAACTACCGCACATTGACTCCCATTGATTCATTTCTAGTGTAGATTAAAGACAGTTCAAATACAACAGCCCTGTTTACAGTTGCAGCTTTGATACACTGTCATCATCACAGCCCTCTCTCATTTCTCTCCCTCTGTCTGTCTGTCTTAATTACGGCTATTCCCTCTGTTGTGACTCAATCAGCCAAGTTTTTCCTCTCTGTTTTCCCTCGCTCTCTCTCTCTGAGACCGACCCCTCTCTTGCAGCACGAGCAGCCAAATAAACACGTCTCCTTCTGTTCCTCTGACACAGACGAGCTTTTCCTTCAGTCACTGAGAGAGTGAGGATTCCCACTGATTTCTGTGCCACTAGCAGCACCAATGAATTTGTATAAATAACTGTTATCTAACAGGTTTCCCAATTACTTTTACTAGGCCTCTCGCTCACTCCCTAAGGCTACAAACTAAAAATTATTATAGACTTCACTTTCAATGTTTTATCACAGTATATGATCAGTGAGCATAATGATTGCAGAATAGCAGAAATAGTTGAATTTGTCTGGCCTTGTCACTAAATTAGCTCCAGCTCTTCTTTAACTAGCTATTCTGTAGACCTGCAAGCCACTTTGTGGTTTTGATAGATCTTTAAGACTAAAAGTTGTAGACAGAATTCAGAAGTCATGACAGACAGGTCTCTCACTGTCTGCGGAGCATAGATGTGTTAAGTCTAGGCAGATCGCCAGATCAGGCCCATCCATACATCCAGCGCATCAAGGGAGGTGGTTAATGATTTCCCAAGGTGTCTTTTTTGAGGTATGAAAAATTACCCAAATTCTTAATACTGCCATAGAAGAAAATTTATTGAAAACGGCATCAGATATTCCAGAGTAATCTGACAGAAAATCATCAAAGAGCTAATATAAGGGCATATCAACATAATTATGTCTCTCTCTAGCTGTGTATCTAGAGGAGAGAGGGAGAAAAAAATGATTGAAGCGTAGCTCATCCAGTTCACATGTATGAATTCTGCTTGTTTCATCATCATAGCGGCATGATCAAAGGTATGCCGAGATTACTGGCAGCTCACAGGCAGAAGACTTGATTATAGTCTGAATGTAAACATAGGCAAGAAAAACCCAAGCGGGCCCATGCCAGAAGCTTCCTTGTCTGTATGAACTAACAAGATATCTTATCATGGAGTTCATTGTGAAGATCATGTTGTTTTGAAATCCAGAGGCACATATATACTTCAATGAGACTCACTCACACACCAAAAAACTGTCTAGAAAATAGGTCTAATATGCATTGCTCACTTGCCCCATTTGTCACGACACAAACTTGCTTTACTTGTAACAGAAATAAACAAATAGACTTTGATATATACCATGGTATATGGTATCATGGTATTTACATCAACAAGGAACATGTTGAAAAAAACATGGTGCCACGGTTTTGCATATAATGTATTTACCTGAGTATTTCACAAATGAGACATGCAGGTGTACCGCATGTCTCACAAATGAAGACCGATAACCGATATTTTGAACCGATATATATGGCTAGTGTAAAAATGAAAAATTAATGTCAAACATAGTTGCAAGCAGTGATTACCGGAGTTCAAGCGCTTTAAGGCATTTAAGCACCTATTAAAAAAGAAATTATTTAAGAAGCCTGTAACCACCTCAATCAATTTAAAAAAAAAAAAAACATTTTTGTCAAATCCAGGTAATTTACCATAGAAATATTATGTTTTTTAACGTTTATGACTGTTACAGCGCCAGCTGTTGTCCAATCTCTTTAAAACTTTGCATGCTTGTTTAGAATCACCTGTCGCTCGTTCTCACCACGTTTCATAAAGTTTTGAGTTTTCCTTTAGGCCTTGTAGGATTTTTGGTAAATTTGGACAAGCCCCTTTTGTAAACGACCCCGTTATTGCTTCTCAAAAGGTAAATTTTTTTTTTTTTTTTGAAAATTATTGACCTGGAAAGTCCAGAGAAATGTACTGCAGTGTTTTTTCCAGATTGAGTGAAAAACCTAGGACTAGTTCACAAAAGTAGGTTTTTTACATTTTCTCAATCATTTAACAAACAATTTCATTGACAGCAGTGGTTCTATAGGCAAAGTTGTCCGGAAGGAGTTCTATCATATAAATATTTCATGTATGTGTACAAAAAACATGCAATGTACAATCGTGTACAATCGTTTACGCCCTTGAAAAATGCGTTGGATCGTGCACAGCGATTTTCATGTTGATAGGACACATGGTTGCGTAGGTATAGTCATTTTTATGTTTTTTTTTCTGTCTTAAAGTGCCAACAAGTGTCCAAGCTCCACGTTTTTGTCCTGTGACCTTAGATTAAGCTCTTACGTAAATGGTCTAAGTTTGGCAAAGATATTTCATTCCGTTTAGGAGTTATAGGCATTTCACTAAAAGTGGCCCTGCCCCTTTCAAACTTTTTGGCATCCCTTTGCGACGATGAGTGGAAAGTTCAACTTTTTTATATAATTATTGATATTCACTTTCCAGAGAATCTTTCTGCCCTGATTTGGTTCCGATCAGGCAAAAAAAAAAAAAAAACTAGCACTAGTGTGTACCAATAAAGCAAGTATATACAAGGCCAACTTGTTTAGAAACCAACCAGGAATCTTCCAGCAGGGGAAAACTGTCCAAATCTTCACCCTTTAGTTTAGGCTGCCACTTTCCATCTCAGTTACTCTGTTAAAAATGGGACATGACCTGAAATGTAAAATGGAACTACTGCTGTGATTACTTCAGAGAGCAACCTGAAACCAACAGAAACAGCCTTATAGTTGAGTTATGGTGACAATCCCTAAGTGAGAAATGGATCTGTCCATTTATACGTTATCATAGGGCACATTTCTTTCACCAAATCTAGCATTTAGGCTGAGGAAAGAAACTTAAATTAAAATATTTAAGTAAACTGTATGATGAATACTCACGGTGCCAAATATCCCTGGTGCAACTTACTGAACTGAACCCTAAAATAAAAACAGTGTTGCAGATATTACTGACTAAAATTAGGGGTCGACCGACATGTGTTTTTCAGGGCCGATGCTGATGTCGATACCAGTTATTACAGATCACAGATAACTGATATTTTGAACTGATATATGTCTGGTGTAAAGATTTACATTCCTGTAAAAAATAATAATAAACAAGGGCTTTAACAAAAACTTTCTTTAAATGCATTTAAATAAATTTACTGGCAAATCGGTACCGATAACCATAAAACTGCTCAATATCGGCACCGATAATCGATTAACCTTTAATTTAAATTATACCTAACAATAATGTTACTGCATAATTTATCATCTAATATTTTACTTTTTTTTTTTTTTAGCTAACTTAAAAAAAAAATCTGCCTCTCTCTTTCAGCCTAATCAAAATGGTGACTGTTTTGGTCCATATAGCAAACATTATATTTCCAGTTTGACTGTTTCTCAGCTCAACCTTCATTTCTGAAGCTTTGTTTTAAGAGGATGCGGATTTTTTCTCTATCATGATGAACAGTTCTCAGACAGACCTTATAGAGAGCCTTGATGTGTCTCCAGTGAAAATCAAAGTGCATTAAACATTAAAAGTACTGTCAAACCAACTCTAAGGAAAAAAGTAGAGCACTGAGAGGGCTAGAAGGCAGAAAGGAAAAATATTGACTTTATGATCCTCATTGCACTCTTTTATTCACCCGCATACTCATATATATATAACATAACAGCCATGTATATTGATTTATTTTAGTTGTTTTATACAAAAAATAAAAGGAAACCTATAGATCTACAGTTCTGTTTGAAAACCCAGAGAATGTAATCCCAGATCGCATTGCGACAAGCTCAGTAAAAAATGTTGATTATAAATATACTTCATTCAATACTGGACACATCTTGACTCTGCTATCTGTGGATTCGATTCAAATGAAATGCATACAAAACATTAGCCAAGAAAATAAGCTTGAATTATTAAAGAACAGGTACAAGACACTAACCTACCACCAACCCATATATACAGGTGCTCGTCCCTTTAGGATGGGGGTACTGTAAAACGCAAGGGAGGGGTTTCCGCTCTGAACAAGTTGGGACAGTTAGTATATGCAATGTTTTCTTTTAAGATGAATACGCTTGGATCCTGATGGTTGAATAATCTACTGGTTTAATTTAATCTTGACGACGTATCAGTGAAAGCTGGAAGATCTGCTAAACATCCCTATAATGCTGTATACTCAAAGTATACGCTTAGTTAATGAATATTTAATGGCAATAAAAGAAACAATGATTTACGCTGGACCTGCTGGTCTAACTAATTATTCATGAGGTCAGGATTTAAACTCTGCCATTAACCAGATGTCTGAATGAGTGACAGCACAGGCAGCCATCTATACATATAAATATGATTATGTCTTATGTTCACTCGTCTCGTAATGGATTGTGTTTCCTTCCGAAGCATCAGAGAGCTTTTGAACCTTCTGTAATAGTCGCATATGAGTCCCTTAGTTGTCTTCAGTGTGAAAAAAATGGATCATTGTTGTAAGGAGTTCAAACACACAGAAATGCTGAAAAACCAAAGAATTTGTGGGACCTAAAGGATTTTTGTACTTTTCAGGACAAACAAAGGACTCATGAACAACTATCACTTAAAAAAACAAAAAAAACAAAAAAAAAAAACAGCTGTGGATCATTCAGGTAACAACACAGTATTAAGAATCAAGTGTATGAAAACTTTTGAACGGGGTGATTTTTATAAATTTAGCTATTATTTTGTAAACATCTTTTATGTGAAATATCTTATTCACGTCAGTACTAAATAAAAAATAACATAATTAACATTTTGAAGATTCTGCAAAGTGTATGTAAACTTTTGAGCTTAACTGTAAGTCTATGTCTTCCTGAATAAGTTCAACTTACTGGTAGATATTAGTAAGAAATGTTACATCTTATAGAGATCAGACTGGCATTTCTAAGACAAATACTACTACTGCAACCAGAGGTACAGGTCAGCATAAAAAACTCCTGACACTAACCCAAACCACCTATTAGACCATAAATATATTTCCCCCTCTATCTTTGAACCTATCTAATCCTTCATTTTGAGCCTTCATATTTGAAGTAAATTATAACCTGAGAGCGTCACTTGCCCTTTGTCTGGACTCTATTATAAATTACCTGAAAGGAAGTGGTATAACACTCCTTACCATTCCATTGTCTGAACCTCTATGTTAGAGACAGCCCAGCCCCAAGGCTAAGAGAACCAGAGAACAACTCACATTACACCATGCATTAGTAAAAAACTGTTGAGAAAATCAGGAATTCAGGTTTTGGTTGCAAGATACAGTAGATAAATCAATGCACAAAAATGATTTCCACATACATAAAACACAAAGCACTCTTTACTGCTTTTAAAGTTACCTACTAGTGTGTGCTTGGCATGAAGTTTGCCACTCTTTGCAGAATTTACACTAAGGAATATAGCTCCCGTAGTCAAGCAAATGACTGGCATATGTTTTTGACCAATTGAAGTAAAAGCAAGCACTTTGTATCTTTTTAGAGAATTTGTTTAGAGAAAAAAAGTAAAAATTGCGAGACCTCAACACAGAATTGCAACATATAAACTTGCAGGATTCTTACTTATTTTCTTACAATTTCAAATACATCTCACAATTTGACTTATTTCCTATAAATTCTAAGTTTACATCTCACTATTTAGACTTTTCTCCTGGCAATTGCAAGTTTATATTAAAAAAATCAGAAGTGTGAGATATAAACTTATATTTCAAGAAAAATTGTGAGAATTGTGAGTTGCTATAAAGCATCTATATGTTCTGTGATATGCATTTGGAATTCTAACATACACTAAACATATTATTTTTATTCAGTGTTGTAAGCCTTTGTTCAAAAAATAACATGCAAGTTGTATCTTTATCAAACTGTAGCATGTTAGATCAAACCTCAGCTTAAAACCATAAAACATCAAAAGTAAAAGCATGCATATATACTTATATTGACCTGAGGCAATGCACAAGTGCTCACGGTACACTTGTTCTCTAAAACTGTGTGTGTGCTAATGGTGAGCAAACTCTGAGCATTTAAACCATGGGCTGCAGCGCTCTCTAAATCTGACCAATCAGAACTGAGCACACAGTGGCCTGGAGCTGAAAGGATGATGTGCCGTCCATAGCTCCTTTAATTCCAGGCCACTGAGACTCATTTATGTATGATACTTATCAAAACGGAACAAGCAAGAGAGCCCTCGACCTAGTATAAAACAAAGAGAGAATGGAAGATGGAGTGTGTGCCACGTGCTTTCTGGGGTGCAAGAGTGTCTTCTATAGAAGTATTTACATTTGCATGTATTTTTGTCTGTACAAACAAACAAAAATATTTTCCTGCTGGTGTAAATGCGTGGTGTATGTGGATAAGGGGGCATGTGGAGATGGGCTATTAAAGCTATAGGACAATGAATTTGGCTCCAGGGGCTCTTAGAGCAAAGAGAGTGGATGCTGTAGTGGGCTCTGT
>NC_133380.1:13547104-13675482 GCF_049309525.1 Garra rufa
TATTTGAAAATAAGCTTAGACGTTTTTGGTGATGTGAGCTCCAGGGCATCAGTGTCAGCAATATTGTTCATATATATGGGCTGTCAACAACGATTATTTTGGTAATCGAGTAATCGGTCGATTATTCTGAGTATCGAGTATTCGGATATATAAATATATTGTGATAATAGAAATAGACCTAAACAAGCAATAGCCTTTAAAATGACTTAAAATACATATATAATAGCAATGAGGTAATAGTAATGAGTTCAAATAAAATATCAAAAGTAAGTAATTTTATGGTTTTACTGAACAAATACATAAAATACATAATGTGTTATAAACAATAGAATTAATGTACATTATGCATTATAACAAATACCTGCAGATGGCGCCATTGGCCTGACGATTGTTTTCTACACTTTACAGCGCAATCTAATCCTTGTTTATTATTGCCAAAACAATATTTAATTAAAATATACAGCCACTGTAATTTCTTGAATATGTGGATATCTAAACGTGTAAACATCAAAACGTGTAAACTCAGTGAGGTTTTGAGCTTTTATTTTGAACAGCTAGCATACTGATAAAGATATTGATGTATTCTCTGGTGTTTGTGAAGTTTTTTTTTTTAAGATTTATTTTTGCCATTTTTTGCCTTTATTGAGATAGGACAGATCAGAAGTGACAGGAAACAAAGTGGGAGAAAGATGGGGGCGGGATCGGGAAAGGTCCTCGAGTCGGGATTCAAACACGGGACTCCCGGAGCGCAACAGCACTGTATGTCGGCGGGCTGCCCACAAGGCTATCAACGCTGACGATTGTGAAGTTTTAAAGTGAAATTACTTTACAAATCTAATATAATGGCACACATTGCATTCACAGATTAACGTTATAATAAACCCAAGCTCACAACAATATACAGAGATGGAGTTTGAGACACTCCACACATGTAAATGATAACAGTTTGTGTGGAGCAGCATTTACTGTGAACGAAGCCGCTCTAATGCCGCGTTCCAGACAACCCGTAACCCGTGTTTTTCCGACCTTCTACCAGTGAAAGTGCACTGGAACGGCAGTCTAACCTGTGACTTCCCACTCTTGAACTCGTACTAGATCGATGTACTCCCAGTTATGAGTTCTGACGTTACATAGCCTGCGAAACAACAAGTCAGCCCTAATGGGTGCGGTGTTTATGCAAGCGGCGCACGGTGGAAAAATAGAGCTTAGGACAATATAATGTTGCAATCAAATTAATAATAATATAAAAATAATAATAATTCATAAATGTGCCCAGGTAGTTTGGCTTGACTTGCCTGGAATGCTACAAAGTCGTGAGTCGTGGTTTGAAGTGGTGATTTACCAGTTAAAAAACCTGCCTGGAACGCAGCATAAGACACACGTATGTAACCTACACGCATATATTAAACCTTCATTGCATGTAATTTTTCAACTCATTTGTAGCATTTGTGAAGACAGCATTATGTTCTATTATGATTTTTAATTAGGTTTAATATATCATGCAGTCTTGGAAAACGGTCTAATAATGCATTTCATGGATTCTCGTCCTTGAAATGCACCACTTGCGGTACTTTGCTATCAAGGCAAAATGCAATCAAGGCTTTTTTAAAACCAAATACTCGAATTGAATTGAGTTTATATATTATTGCAAGAATTATGATTATTGATGAATTATGATAGCCTTAGAGGGTTCCTCAGGTCTTACAGCCGGAGTTTTCAACAGTACAAAGTTGAGACTGTTCCCATCTGAAACATATAGGCGTGGGTGTTACACGTAACAAGTCAAAAGTGTTCCTCCAGTCACCACGAGTCGACTTTTCTCAGTCTGATGTTTTCCCTTCATTAGTAAAACCTGCAAACGGCTGTATGCTCTGGGAGAGATCTTGTCTAATTAAATAGGTCCGGGGGCAGGCAAGGTAATCTCTACCCATCCTCGCTGGGGAGGCCAGATCACAGGCCTTCTCACTTCCAGGATAGAAAGAGAAAACCGTCCCAGAATGGATTAGATCCAAGACTATAGTTGCTGTGTGAGGTTCTGTGATCCACTGACACATGTACTTATCACTTTTAATACACTGCTGAAAGATTTCAGGAATGAATATGCCTTATTAAAAGAACAGGCCATACAGTTTTAGATTGTAAGAACAGTCAACAACACTATCTAACAGCCTACACACACGACATGGCGACAGGACTCATATGGACCCGCTCCCCATGTATTGCACATACATTGCATCATATGTATTGCTCTAGACACCTTAATAATCCACCTCACTCCAGCCATTTTGAAACTGTCACAATTACTATAATAACAATTCACACAACTGTCATTGTTACAGAATGTTGCACTAGCCGTTTTATGCTGACTTTGTCTATTGTTTGTATATATAGACTGTTTATTGTCTCTCACGTCTATTCATTGTCTGTAACATTGAGTTAGTGTGCTGTACATAGTGTGTTTCTAAATGCTGATGCTTGCGTCAAGGTTTTTAAGGTTTAAGTTTTAGTCATTTTGTTTTGTTTTTGTCATTTTAAGTATTTTAAGTCAGTTTTAATTTATAAATAGTACATTACTTTTAATAGTTTATTGCAGTTAATGCTTATTTTAGTGATTGTTTTTAATGGTTTTAGTTTTAGTATAATAACCCTGATCTGGAGAAACTCTAAAGAGGCAAGTTAGCAAAGGTCACAATTAAAGTTATATGAGGGCCCTGCCTACGGGCCAGCTATCCATTCAAATTCAGGAGGGTGTCGTTCCTGGCACCACATGCCATCTCTGGAATAACAAGACAATACACTACAATTACGGGATTAGGATCGTTTACACTAATCGAGCCATAAAGGGCTATAGCACACGCCTCACACACACAATGAGATACATAGGCTCCTGGCACAATTGTTTACAACCAATGTTTCCTAATCGAATGCAAGTCACATTTTTTAGTTCTTCACCTTTTCTCGCATTTTTATGTCACCACAAAGAACAACTGTATGAATCTAAGTGTAAAAGTCGAACTTCTCAAAAATTCTCTGTTTGTTAAAGAATGCAGAAATTACAGAGTAGCATAAGTTTGTGCACCTCAAAGCTTAAGACAGTAAAACCCCTTGCTTTTAATCTTTTTATTTTGACTGCAAAGTCAGACACAGCAACCAGCTTTAGCTTATCACCGTTCTCCTATACTCCATAATTTTTGGTAATTAGTTGCTTTTATCTACGTTAACTAGACTATAGGATAACACCAGGGATGAATCGTACCTTTTTGATGTGGAACAGGCTTTTGGAGATCTCAGGATTTTAGGCTCTCCTCTGAAATCTACACTCCAGTATATATAAAGCTCTAAGCGCCTTTAGGCGTTTGATGTTTGGGGAAATCAAGGCTTTTGGAGGGTAAAGTAAATGTATATCATAATCATCACCATAAAGTTAATTTAGTATAGAAATATAGAGAATCATGAACACTAAAAAATGAAGCTAGAACCAGAAAAACATAAATGCCTTAATAATTAAGCACTGAACATAAACAATGCCACTGAACCGAACAAAACTCGCATATTTTGAGATTATTGCTGCTGAAAATGGTAAATTATTGTCATGTTTTGGCCTGTACTAATCTGTCAGACCAGGAAAAACTTTGGAATACTACAGACTGCCAAAAGTTGTAAAAAAATTAAGGAGAAGAGTGTAAAAACTGTCTGACGAACATTCATGTTTGTTTTTAGCATTTCCAATGAGGTAGGTGAAATATTAGGCTAATATGTTAATTAATACTGCTTGTATGTATCTTTACCTGTTAACCTGCTAACTAAGTCTTTCTCTGTATGATTTAGCAGCTTCCACACGTTTTTTTCCATGGTTTAGACAGCATAAATTAGCAAAAAAACATATTCAGTACATTAACTGTCCATGCTGTTGTTTACATCTGAATATCTCCAATATGGCTGTGCATCCGGGTAACTGACCAATCCGTGATCCAAATCCTGGAAGTATGTACGTTTAGTGAGAGTGTACGAAATTTCAGAAAATGGGCGAACTGCTTATTTAATTAGAGCTCGTGGTCAATACAATGGTTATTATTTTCATCCTTGGTCAAACTGAGTTTGGTGCACTTATATGAACTGTGGACTTTGTACTTCAACATTAAGTGCAAAATCAATCAAAGCAAAACTCATATGTGAAATGCCCTTTAATTCCTGCCAAGAAGAAAACACTGACTTATCCTGAGGGGAAGGACGTCAGTCTAGCCAGGTACGCCAATAAAGCCAGACACACTGCCAGTTTCACCTTATTCTGCCAAGCTACAAGGCCAAGACATGCTATGAACTCCCTAACATGACAAATAACAACGAGTCCTCCAAAATGACACACTGAGCAGAGGAACGACTGTGAGAGCTATAGGGGTGAAGTAGTTTTGGTCGGATGGTAATAATCACTCTGGGAGAAAGAGATTATTTCAGCAGGTCCTAGCTTGACCTACATGGCTTAATCTTTTTTTTGGGTCAAATCAGTTTATTCCTGGACCTGGCCGGGTTCAAAACACATTGCATGGCATCGAAATGAAATAATTTCATCCTATTCGATCTAACTGCATATGTTTGTAAATGTGGAAAAAAGTGCAGGGAGAAATCTCCATCTTTTCAGTGCTGTATCCATGCACTGGATTTATCCCCATGCACTGCAGCTTAACATCCTCTTATAATTAAAGCTATACAGCAGCACCCAGCGCTGAGGCTATGATCCACATGAGGCTATGATCTCCTCAGAGGCTTGACAAGGGCGCTGAGGCTGAAGCATTTTATTTCAAAGCAGGGGCCTGGTTGCATCGGCCCATGCAGTTGAAATGATGAAGGGGTTTTAAATCACATATGTTATTGATATCACTATTTCATGGATATGAGTTGGATGTTGCTTTGCATTTAGTGCTGCATCCAAGCAACTGGCATATTTATTTTTTCTCTCTCCACACCCAACCCGGACGTTTCATGTAAAATGCATAATTTTCTCATAAAATAGCCGTTTTTAAGATACCTTGTCTCGTCGTGTTTAAATGTCACATCACCGATAACCTTTAGGTTAGATTTATCCTTATCTCGAATTTAATTCTGTTAGAGCAGCTGGGTGGGTGCAGCGCCAGTTTAATATGACATAAGAACAAATATTTTATTTATATTAGTCCGGGTTTATAATAGGGATGTTCAAAAATAGACATAATGCATATTTTTTAATGTGTTAGCGCAGTCGAAAGCGATTATGCAATTATGCGTTTTAGAGACACTATGGATTCCATTTTATTCTGATCGACAAAATAGTATTTTAAAATGAAAATTATGTTATACCTGCAGAGATAGCTGTTGCGTAAATCCATTTTAATAAGCAGTTAAATATAAATAGCTATGGCACCTACACGCCCCTCTCTCCAAACAGCTGCTGAAAACGACCCAGACTGTTTCCTAATGTCTTAAAAATCTTACCGATCACACATATAGTCTAAAAAACAACCTGTATTAGCTGGTTAATGTGTGTCGAGGCGTTTTTCGGTTCGGAGAGAAAAGCGCAACCGGTCACGGTGCAGGTGTTGGTTACGCATACAGGCGTGTGACACATTATAATTTGCTCGGCAAAGCTTCGAGGCAGTGTCTACATGTGACTTGATACATATAAGCTTCATATTCATTCATTCTTTTCCAATACATCGCACTTCATGTATAAAATCTCCAAGCCATAATTTACGCGTAATGGTCTACTTACGCACAGCCTCCAGTTTTGGATCCAGCGCACTGGCGGTTTGCTGAATTTTGCCTATTTTGTTCTGCAAAGCCCAAACCCGTTGGTTTGTGTTTACTATTTCGTTCTCAAGCTCCTGAAATAAGGAGCAGGCGTGTTTGGACAGGTCGGAGAGCTGCCGCAGGGTCCGGGATAGAGCCACATTGGTGATGGAGCACAGATCCTCGAACAGTAACCCTTCATCATTAGGGATGGGATGTCTGCACAGCAGCTGGGGCTCAACGATCCGTTTGGCAAAAGGCATTTTTTAGTAGGTAAATGCAAATCCCCCATAAATAAACCAATCAACTAATCCAACAGAAGATTCTGGTGCCTGTCAAGCAAAAATCCACGAATCCTCCGCGCAACCCGCCATCACTTCAGTTCTCCCGTTAGAGGAGATCACACAGGGATGGAGGTTTCTCGGTGAAAATCTCTGCTCCTCCTCTGCTCCTGGATGCCTTTTGGTAGGCTAGTGGGTTTTTGAGGGCTTTGAGGCTGAGGTTGGATAGAGAGAGGCTTTGCAAAAACACGGACTGGTCTACTTGCGCCAGGAGCGGAGAGAAACTCCGCATTCTACTATGGCGAAGCCGACGCTCATGAATATTAATTAGAACACGATGACGTCGCCGTGAAAGCGTCCAGTCAGGCGCCTCGTTAATATTCAAGAGCAAGGCCTTAAGCGTAGTAGGCTTTATAAGAAAAGCTTCCATGGACGAAGATCTACACACGTTAATATAGCTTTGATTAATTCATCTTGTCAAGCCACCAGTGTTCTAGAAGGTGTTCTATAAATAATTTGTTAGATAGTCTTAAATACTGAGGTAATCTAATGTAGACTACTGTTTTAAAAAAAGTATTGGCCTATACAATTTTTACCTCGCTTATTAATTGGTTAAAACTGACCTTGCGTTACAAAACAACGTCTCTTCTACAGCTATAGGCAGCTCAAGTCTTTTCAGTCTGCTGAATTAAATAAGTTCATTCACTAACCCTGACTTTGTCATAAATGCTCCATTGTGATCAGTGTTGGGAAAGTTCTTTTTCTACGTGAACTAGTTCAAAGTTCAGTTCACACATTTTAAAATGAACTAGTTCAGTTCATAGTTCATAATTCAAATTTTTTGAACTAAGTTCGCAGGTTCCAAAATGAACTAGTTCATAGTTCTTTTACTTTTTCAAGTATGTTGCTGCAAGCTGTTACCCTAAGAATACTGGCATTTTCCAGTTGTTGCCCCTCATTCAGTCCACACTCGTATCCAGCTGCAGCTTTCACCCTACAGTATATTCTCAGAAACATGAGGAAGAACGTGCTGCTTGAATAAGCTCTATTTTGTTGGACTGGTTATTTATTATTTTATTTTTATAATATACACCACCATTCAAAAGTTTGGGGTCAGTAAATTTTTATTGTTTC
This sequence comes from Garra rufa, assembly GCF_049309525.1. Lineage (NCBI taxonomy): Eukaryota > Metazoa > Chordata > Actinopteri > Cypriniformes > Cyprinidae > Garra > Garra rufa. The sequence goes on from NC_133380.1 coordinate 13,554,283, forward strand.
TTTTTTTTTTTTTTAAGAAATTAATACTTTTATTTACTAAGGATGTATTAAGTTAATGATTAAAAGTTTATTAAAAGTTAATAATAAATCATTTAGATTGTTAGAAAATATTTATATATTAAATAAACACTGTACTTTTTAAACTTGTTATTGATAAAAGAATCCTGGAAAAAAAATCACAGGTTGCAAAAAAATATTTGGCAGCACAATCGGTTATCTATCATTGATCATTCTAATAATAAATCAGCATATTAGAATGATTTCTGAAGAATCATGTGACACTTAAGACTGGAGTAACAGCTGATAAACAAAAATCAGCTTTTCATCCCAGGAATAAATTCTATTTTAAAGTATGTTAAAAAAAAAAAACAACAACATTATTTTATTTGTAAAAACATGCAATATTACTTTTTTTCTGTATTTTTAATCAAATAAAAACAGCCTTGATGAGCATAAGAAACTTCTTTAAAGACAAGTCTTAAACATTTGAACGCTAGTGTAACATTTTGTTACCTGTTTTGCAAGGGAAGTAATAAAATATTATAATATTAGCAAACATTTACTTTCACCCTACAGTATATTCTCAGAAACATGAGGAAGAACGTGCTGCTTGAATGTTTTTTAATGAGGAATTAAGAAAGAAATTAAAAAATTATTTTCGGTGGACATATGACGTTTCATTCATAAAGTAGTACCCGCTACCTTCATCGGATTTTGCCTCCATTCATTCTTCGCAATTTGATGACGCATGCGCGGTGCGACTCTGTGGTGGCTGCTGTTGCCGTCTTTCTCCCTATATAATAAGGCCCGTTTTAGATTGTGTTGTAGCGGTTGTAGCGTAGATATTGTACAGTCCGTGGTTATAGCCGGGATTTTGCCTGGCTCCATGGAAATCTGGCACTCTCTAGAACAAAATTGAACTACGAGAGAACGATGTTCATAAACGCCAGAATGAGCGCGTTCACGTTCACGTTCATCAGGCAGATATACAGCACGTTCAGTTCACGTTCACCCAAATTATGAACGAGTTCATGAACGATCGTTCAATGAACTCGTTCAGGCACAACACTGATTGTGATTGCTACAAAGGTGACAGCGTGTGCCTCTTTTTGGAAACGCAAAGTTTGCGGTTACATCATTGCATTGGTTTTCCGGTTAGGGGTACCGTTTGGATAAACTCTACATCCACTCTTTTGTCGAGGACTTAGAGATGCTTAGGGTTTAAAGACACGCAAGCTGAGCTAATGGTTAGTATAGTGGTATGGCTAGATCTGAGACATGAAAGTTGGAAGTTACTTGGAAGCTTTTTAGAATTTAATCTCTATTCTTAAAATAAAAAGATTACTATTTTTAATATGTACCGTCATGAGATTCGCGCCATATGTGTGGAGAGCAGCCTCTCGTGGTGAAATCAGTGCAGCAGCTAAAAAATCAAAGCGCATAAAGAAATATCACCACCTGGTGGTCCTATTGTACAATAACACTAGACCACAGGACACAGTATTATTTTATTTTTATGAACAGAAAATAAAGACATAACCTGATTAACAGAGCTTCAGAGTTTCTCTTGTACTTACAGTGCCTTGCCAAATTATTCATTCCCCTTCATTTTTTTCACATTTTGTTATGTAGCTGCCTTATGTTAAACTACTTTAAATTATCTTTTTTCCTACATCAATCTACACTCCCTAAGCCAAAAGTGTATGCATAAGGGTTTTTAGCTCAAGGTCTGCATTTAAAGTCACATCAGAAGTGTTCAGCTGGGATTAGGACTTCTTCCACACTGACTGAATCAATCATTTCTTACTGAACCTTGCCTTATACACAGAGGCACTGTGATGTTAGAATTGAAAAGGGTCATGTCCAAACTTTTGCCATAAAATTAGAAGCACACAATTCTCTAGAATGTCATTATATGCTTAAACATTAAGGTTTGTACTCATGGAAATTACTTTAGTAGTCAAACCGGTTCATTAGAAGGCAATACACTGTTTGCAAGTTAGATCTGCACTACTTTTAAATACATTCAGAACTCTAAAAGAAAATATTAACTATATTTTAGATAAAAAAAAAATGGGAGTAACTAAAAGAAATAAAGATAATGTAGTGATTAATCCTGATTTTTTATTGGTTAACATTTAATCTTAAGTGCTGACAAAGACAAACTTTACCTTAACCCGACCTCGCTTTAAACCCTCACAGAAAAACCATAAAACAATACGAGAGATAAAAGTGCATCTCTGATTTATGGATGAGCTAACATAAACGGATCAACCAGCTCTGTTAGCAATGTACTTAAACAGTCTCAAAGTTGAAATGAAAAATGTGTGCATGGACATTGTGTTTAATAATTGTAAATGTGAAGGTGGGGTTGAAAACTGTGGAAAGCCTCTAAATTACAGTGTGTTTGTTTCAAAATTGTTTCATTTGAATAGTTCATGGAATTATTCCAGACGAAATTGCAAATAGTTATCTACATTCCTCATGTTCCAACTGCAACATCTTTCTGTTCAATCAAATTTATTATTTAATATTTTAACATTATTATAACATTTATCTAGGAACTCTCTGAGTCATCAGCTTATCTTGATAAAGATCTACTTAACAGCCGTTATTTATGCTTTTATAGGCTTAGATTATGTTTGCACAATGGACTTTCTGCTCAAAGCAATAAACACAGGTCTAACTCTTTGCAAAAATATTTCAATTTAAAGTATTTTTGGTGTATTTTACTTTAGATTTCACTAATGAATACACCAGGGATGGCTGCTATATAAAGCACATTTATTTAAAATCTAAATAATGAAAAACTGAAATTGTAAATTTGTTATATTAGATCACTTTCATTCATTGCTGAGTCATAGTGAAACAATATTATGTTTTTAACATTATGGAGAGATGTGATGTTACTCCTCTAAACAATCTGATTTACAATAACATCAAAATGAAGGACAGATGTGCCATTTCAAAGAATGAGAATATTTTACAGACTTTAAGGTCTTGGCTAGTAAATAACATCCCAGAATACTATGACAACCACTTAGCAACTGCTTTAAAAACCTGAGCAACCATCAAGAACACTCTAGCATCAAAACAGCAAATATAAATATTAATACAAATATAAATATGCTCATTTCAGCAGATAATATGTTACGCAACATCCAGTTAGACTCCTTCCTGGAACCATCCCACCTGCATTCAAGCACAACATTGCACCATTAGGTTATGGCACTGGTCAAAGAGCAAAGCAATCGAGAGTCTTCGATAAAACCACGCATGGGGAAAGCAACAGTGTCAGTGTTGGTGGGACAAGAGCTGTCGTGATGTTCATTCGCTGGCTCCTGTTTTTGGCTATGGCCTCTGTGGCCTGCTCTCAGACCGTGGAGGAAAGCGCAAAGGAATTCTTGAAGAGATTTGATGATGAGGCATCTAATCTCATGTACCAGTATTCCCTCGCATCCTGGGCCTACAACACAGACATCTCCCAGGAAAATGCAGATAAAGAGGTAAGTGTGAAAAGCATCTTTTCCAATCAGTTCTTGACCACTGAAATCACAAACTATCTCATTTTGGGGCGGTGAACAACATGAGTAGCTGGAAATATATGTTATGACAAATTCAAGAAGAAGAACCTCCAGAACAAAAACATACAGTTTATGTACTCACCCCCTTGTCATCTAAAATGTTCAGGTCTTTCTTTGTTCAGATGTGAAATTTTTTTTGGACGACTACATTTTAGGATTTCTGTTCATATAATGGACTTCTATGGTGCCCTAGAGTTTGAACTTCCTAAATGCAGCTTCAAAGGACTCTAAATGATCCAAGCCAAGGAAGAAGGGTCTTATCTAGCAAAATGATCGGTTATTTTCTAAAAAAGTTTACAATTTATATAGCTTTTAACCTTAAATGCTCATCTTGTCTAGCTGTGCATCAACTCAGGTTCAGACAGTTATGGTATGTCGAAAAACTCATTTTCTCCTTCAACTTCTCAATCGTCCTTCATCGCTGCAGAAGTACCGACACAGTGTTTACAAAGAACACGCAAAGAAGGTAAAACACCCTTTACAAAAAAGAAAAAAAAAAAAAGAAAAACAGATGTAGGATGATTTTGAAGTTGGAGGAGAAAAGGAGATGGGAGTTTTTCGACATACCCTTACTGTCTTGAACCGGAATACACAGAGTTTACGCAGAGCTAGACAAGACGAGCATTTGAGGTTAAAAAGTATATAAATTGTACATTTTTTTTTTAGAAAATAACTGATCGTTACGCTAGGTAAGACCCTTCTTCCTCGGCTTAGATCATTTAGAGTCCTTTGAAGCTGCATTTAAACTGCATTTTGGAAGTTCAAACTCAGGGGCACCATAGAAGTCCATTATATGGAGAGAAATCCTGAAATGTTTTCCTCAAAAAACATTTCTTTACGACTGAAGAAAAAAAAGACATGAACATCTTGAATGACAAGGGGGTGAGTACATTATCTGTAAAGTTTTGTTCTGGAGGTAAACTTCTCCTTTAAAGGTTGTATCAGCGATTTATAGCCTAAAACATAAAGTGTCAAATTCAGCTGACCTTTATTCACGATCCGCTCGCTGCCTGCCCCATAAATTGTCTGTGAAAAAACCGCGTCTCTCTGGTCAGCCTAGGGTCCGAGATATGCCAAAAAAACAATCGGCGCTATCAACAATAACCACAGATAAACAAACCGTGTTCCAACCAATCAGCGTCAGGGGGTTCGTGTTGTGGACTTTCCTACTGGTGCAGGGATGTGAGGGAGGCGGAGCGAAAGTCCACAACACCAAACCCCTGACGCTGATTGGTTGGAACAATGTTTGTTTTTGCTGTGGAAAGGTTGGTAGTGCCGATTGTTTTTTTGGCATATCTCGGACCCTAGGCTGACCAGAGAGACGCGGTTTTTTCACAGACAATTTATGGGGCAGGCAGCGAGCGGATCGTGATGAAAGATAAGCTGAATTTTACACTTTATGTTTCAGGCTAGAAATCGCTGATACAACCTTTAAGCATCTACAAACCTATTGCAATCACAAACTATCACATTTCTGAGGAAAATATGATTGTATCATGAGTTAAGCATATTTTCTTGTCTTTTGCAGACTGTTTTTAACTTGTTCAAATATTGAAAAAATAAAACCTAATTTTTGGATAAAACATCAGTGGTAACTAAATATGGGTGTTCATCATGAGTTCTCTTCAACTCTTTTTAGGCTGCAGCATATGCAATCTGGAGCGAGTACTACGGTAAAATGTCTGATGAGTCTCGTGCTTATCCCATTGATCAAATCTCTGATCCACTGATTAAAATCCAGCTCCAAAAACTTCAAGATAAAGGATCAGGGGTGCTTTCACCAGACAAGGCTACTGAAGTAAGCATGATATTGACGTTTTATAATAACATAACCCAGACACTGGAACTGTCTTTCATACTGTTTATAGAGTTTCACATCTCCTATGGTAATGTGGCAAACGTGCTAAAACTAATGTGACTCAAATCCCTTGTGTATCACAGCTGAGCAACATCATGTCAGAGATGAGCACTATTTACAACACAGCGACTGTGTGTAAAATTGACAACCCCACTGACTGTCAGACTTTGGAGCCAGGTAATGTCAGCCGCACATGTATCACCATCCTATTGATAAAGTGAAATCTCAGTATCATAAAGCAAACGCCTTGTTTCTGTATTCACAATAATAAAAGTGTTTGTGATAGGCTGCTATTATCAGTTCCATTCATGAATGTAAATTGAAAAAGGGAACTGTCAGTTTCTATTCTCAATTCTATTGTTAAAAGGGGAAATGAATTCTGAAACATAAGGTGAATCACAGGTAAAATGATCCAGAAACCTTTGTTTAGTGTGTTATGTTCCTTAAAAAATATATATTCATTTATTTGGATATCAAGAAATGTTTCATGAGCAGCAAAATGATTCTGAAAGATCATGTGACACCAAAGACTCACAGCTGCTTTTGTTTACAAAAATGTATAATTGTACTTCTTTTTCTAATCAAATTAAAGCAGACTTGTTAAGTTTAAGAGACTTCAAAATGATGAAAAATTCTTAGCAACCCCCAACTTTTAAACGGTAGTTCCAACTTGTTACTGTGATGTCAAGATCAATCCAAATACATCTGCATTTAAACCTGACTTCAATGAATTTTTTTATTCACTAGGCCTAGAGAGTATCATGGCAAACAGCAAGGACTACTATGAGCGTCTCCATGCATGGGAGGGCTGGAGAGTGTCTGCTGGGATGAAGATGAGACCCCTTTATGAGAGATATGTGGACTTGAAGAACGAAGCCGCCAAACTTAACAGTATGAGCTCTTTTCTTAATTTTATGACATAAGCTTTTAATAAGCATAAATGCCTTTGCTTTTACTGCTTTGATTTTATGGACAGCTGATAAGGTGGTGACAAAGTTCAAGACTTTTTACGTCATTTTTTTTATTAAAGATTATGCAGACCATGGAGATTACTGGAGGGGGGATTATGAAACCTTTGACGAACCCATTTACAGTTACTCCCGAGACCATGTTATGGAAGACGCCAGGCGCATTTACCAGGAGGTCAGTGGAAAGAAGTCCAAACGAGTCAAACACTCTTAAAAATAAAGGTTCCAGAAGGTGATGAAAGAACCATTCACTGAACAGTTTTTTTTATTAGTGTGCAGAACATTTAAAAAATCTAACATCTAGGGATGTTGAATGTTCCTAATGGAAATGACAAAAAAGAACTTTGCATTTAAAAATGAAGTTTTTCTTTGGCTTTGATTCTGAAAACTCACTCTTAATATGATATTTCAGATCTTACCTTTGTACAAAGAGCTTCATGCTTATGTGAGAGCAAAACTGCAAGAAGTCTATCCTGGACACATCGCCTCTGAGGCTTGCCTTCCAGCACATCTGCTTGGTAACATATGCAATATTATAAAGTGATTTTCATTGTCCAAACTGTGATATTAAATGACATATATGTGACCCTGGACCACAAATCCAGTCTTAAGTAGAATGGGTATAATGCAACAATATCCAAAAATAATTGTATGGGTCAAAATGATACATTTTTCTTTTATGCCAAAAATCATTAGAAAATTAAGTAAAGATTTTGCTCCATGAATAAATTTTCTAACGTAAATATATCAAAACGTAATTTTTGATAAATGAAGATATTAATTCCAATACCTCTTACACTACCAAACAGACATTAATGGAAAGCTTATTTATTCAGATTTCAGATGATGTATAAATCTCAATTTTAAAAAAATGTACCCTTACAACTGGTTTTGTGGTCCAGGGTCACATATTAGAATAAATATATGCTATTAGGATATACTGTTGCTTAAGATTAAAAGTGGGGATAATGCTGACATTTTCTGACTTTTCACATTCAGGTGATATGTGGGGACGATTTTGGACCAACTTATATCCTCTCATGATCCCGTATCCAGAAAAGCCTGATATCGACGTGAGCTCTGAAATGGTAGCCCAGGTAAGACATGTGACCATATATATATATATATATATATATATATATTTTTTTTTTTTTCCTGTTCTATACTTTTTGGTCTGAGCTAAGCATCTTTTCATCTCTAAAGTTTTATCATATATATATTTAAATGTCCAGATTAAAGGTCTATTTATTTGATCAAAGATCACATGTAATCTATGCTATTGAACATTTTGTTTTTTTTATCTGGAGCAATAAATGATTATGGAGTTGTAAATGATGAAGCTAATTATTTGATACCATTTCAGAGCTGGGATGAAATGCGCCTGTTTAAAGAGGCAGAAAAGTTCTTCATGTCTGTAAACATGTCTGCAATGTTTGACAACTTCTGGACAAACTCAATGTTTGTTAAGCCTGAAGGAAGAGACGTGGTTTGTCATCCTACCGCATGGGACATGGGAAACAGAGAGGACTTCAGGTGGGGTGATAAATGTTTGGTAATGATTAACTGGTAGATAAGATACAGTTTGAAACAACTGAATTCTGTTACATACTTGCCAAAAAGAACTGATTGTTTCTAATGTGTTAAAAGTTATTAAGAGCAACACTGTTATTATTTTTTACAGAATCAAAATGTGCACTAAAGTGAACATGGACGATTTCTTAACTGTTCACCATGAAATGGGTCATAACCAGTACCAAATGGCTTATCGTCACCACTCGTATCTGCTGAGGGATGGCGCGAATGAAGGTTTCCATGAGGCTGTGGGAGAGATCATGTCCCTTTCTGCTGCCACTCCTTCTCACCTAAAGTCACTGGGACTTCTACCTCCTGACTTCAAACAGGACTATGGTACCTGTCTAAATAATCAGAAACTGATTTCAGAACAAGAACATGCTTTACCTAAACCTAAAAACTTTTATTCTTGTATTTACAGAGACAGATATTAACTTCCTTCTGAAGCAGGCCCTCACCATCGTGGGCACTTTGCCATTCACCTACATGCTGGAGGAATGGAGGTGGCAAGTCTTCAAAGAGACTATCCCCAAAGAGGAGTGGATGCTCCGCTGGTGGGAAATGAAGTGAGTGAGAGAAAACATACACTAAAAATTATTAGAATCCAAACATTATGAAATCTTATTCAGTTCCACGGATCTATGGCTCATAACAACATTTGTTACTGCAGGAGAGAACTAGTTGGAGTGGCTGAGCCTGTGCCCAGAAATGAGTTGTACTGTGACCCACCTGCACTTTTCCATGTTTCTGGGGATTATTCTTTTATCAGGTAATGTCAAACCTCAATATCGATTTTTAATCAAATCATTTGTACAGCACGAGTCGTTCTGCAGACGTACTAGTTCGTTCAGTGACGTTCCCTCACTATTGAATCTTCAGCGAGACCGCCGTAATTAACAAAGTAAGCGCGAAATAATGACAAGAAACGTCTTCATATTGAGCTGTTCTCGCGGGCTGCCGGGATAAACAAACATTTAACGCGACAACTGTCCGGTTCATAAACAAATATGGTTCATTTTACTGAATCAAAACATACATCGTAACTACGGTTGCCCGATTCACGAATGCTAATGACTCATTTGAGTCGGTTCTCTCAAGTGAATTAAAAATACAGCGTGAGCAATGTAGCAGGCAAACAGGGTAGCCCAATTACCAAAACAAATGCCATATTTTCCAGTCATACATTTATATATATTGTGTATTTGAAATGTTCTGTATAATTTTGATATCCATCTTTTCACACTGAGGACAACTGACTCATACGCAACTACTACAGAAGGTTCAAATGCTCACTGATACTGATACAACAATGCATTAAGAGCCAGGGATGAAAACTTTTTGAATTTAAAGATCAGGGTATATCTAACTTATTTTGTCATCTAGGCCTAGGGAACCTGTAAGAATCTTCTGTAGCTTCTGTAGGGCAGTATTAAATGAAAAAATATGATATTTAGGCAAAAAAAGAAAAATGTACACATCCTCATTCCGTCCAAAAGTTAAAGGAGTAGTTCAATTTCATAAAAAGAATTTACAGATAATGTACTTACCCCCTTGTCATCCAAGATGTTCGTTTTTCTTAAACATAGAGAAATGGTGTTTTTTGAGGAAAACATTTCAAGATTTCTCTCAAAATAATGGACTTCTATCATGCCCCCGAGTTTGAACTTCCAAAATGCAGTTTAAATGCAGCTTCAAGAGGCTCTAAACAATCACAGCCGAGGAAGAAGGGTCTTATATAGCAAAACGATTGGTTATTTTCTAAAAACATTTACAACTTATATACTTTTTAATCTCAAACGCTCGTCTTGCCGAGCTAGACAAGACGAGCATTTGAGGTTAAAAAGTATATAAATTGTAATTTTTTTTTTTAGAAAGTTCATTTTGGAAGTTCAAACTTCAAACTCCATTATATGGAGAGAAATCCTGAAATGTTCTACTCAAAAACATTATTTCCTTACGACTGAAGGACATGAACATCTTGGATAAAAAGAGGGAGAGTGTATTATCTGTAAATTTTTGTTCTGAAAGTGAACTACTCCTTTAATGTATAGCTTTTCCTTCTGAAGCATTAGTGAGCATTTGAACCTTCTGTAATAGTTGCACATGAGTCCCTCAGAAAAGATGAATCTCAAAATCAGTCATTGTTGGAAAGAGTTTAAATTCACAAAAATGATGATAAACCAAAGAATCTGTGGGACCTGAAGGACTTTTCTGAAGGCAGTTAAACTGTTCAGGACAAACAAGGAACTTATGAACATCTATGGCTAAAAAACACACACAGTATTAAGAATCAAGTGTATGTAAACTTTTAAAAAGGGGTCATTTTTCTAAATTCAACCATTATTTTCTCTCGTGGGCTATATGTAAACATCTGTTGTGTGAAATATCAAATTCAGGTCAGTCCTTAATAAAAAAAAAAATATCATGCATTTTGTATGATCCCTCTTATTTTGGTAAAATAATTTTGCTGATTCTGCAAGGTCAGGTGTATGTAAACTTTTGACCTCAACTGTAGGTTAATGGCCATATGAACAACCATGTCTTGTTTCTCTAACAGGTACTTCACTAGAACCATATATCAGTTTCAGTTCCAAGAGGCCTTATGTCGGGAAGCCGGCCACACTGGTCCCCTTTACACATGTGACATTACAAACTCAACCAAAGCTGGTAACAAACTCAGGTATGGAAATTGCTTTGGGTCTTTTATATTGCTTTTTGATATAGCATATGTTCAATAAATAACTCCAGTATTTTTTCATATCAGGAAAACATAACTCTTATAAACTAGTGAATATTTGGTCCGCAGGCATATGCTTGAGTTAGGCAGATCCATGTCTTGGACTCGTGCTCTGGAAGAGGTTGCAGGAACTACGAAGATGGACTCTCAGCCACTGCTACATTACTTCAGCACTCTCATGGACTGGCTAAAGGTGGAGAACCAGAACAACAACCGAGTGCCCGGCTGGGACGTCAGTATTAACCCAAGTTAGTATTTACTATTGGTTCAATTATATTACTTTCGTGACTTCATCCATCAATACATCAATAAATAAATCACATACTGTATGTTTTTAAATTGGGTGTACTTACTTCACAGCATCCCCTATAAGTGAAGAAGATGCAAATGCATTCAAAGTCAGAATAAGCCTAAAATCTGCCATGGGAGATGATGCAGTAAGTCTTTTTTCATTTTTAACAAACGTAATGAATTACAGATAAAAATGAAACATGCTTTTGCTAATTACTGTTCATTTTTTAATCTCCAGTACACTTGGAATACAAATGACATGTATCTCTTTAAGTCCACCATGGCTTTTGCCATGCGCCAGTACTACTTGGAAGAAAAGGGAGTCGAAATGAATTTCCTGTAAGTATTATGTCTTCTAATTCTTCAGTAATTGCACAATTCAGAGTTTGATTGAATCATTTTCATTATGAAACTGTGACACTGCACAACATATTTGTTGCTCACAGGCCAGAGAGCATCAACACATATGATGAAACTCCCAGAGTCTCCTTTTATTTTGTTGTGATGGATCCAACCAAACCAGACACAGTCATTCCTAAGGCAGATGTAGAAGCAGCTATCTGGTATATCTTTAAACCATATTATATAAAAATATGGAAACAATTTGACCATTAAATATACATAGCATTGTTACTTTTTCGAACTAATTATAGATTGTATGAATATTGGGTGCTGTGACATAATTAAGGGAAACTTCTGAAGTGTTTCCAGTGACAGAACTTCCCTTTTTTAACTCCTTACAGGCTGTCTAGAGAGCGCATCAATGGTGCATTTTTACTGGATGATGAAACACTGGAGTTTGTTGGGTTGCGGGCAACATTAGCTCCACCAAAAGAGGAAAAAGTCACAGTTTGGCTGGTGGTATTTGGAGTGGTCATGGGTGTAACTGTGTTTGGGGGGATCTACCTCATTACCACAGGGATATTAAACAGGAAGAAGTAAGTACTGCATGGGAAACACTTCAAGAATGAGTCAATGATTGAAAGCGGCTAGAGCCAGTTTAGTGACAGTGAAGATTATGTCACTCTTGTCCATTGACATTTTTTTGGTAGAACTACATCATCATAACAGCTACAGTTGAAGTCAATAGTTTACATACACCAAAAGTCCACAAGAGAAAATAATAGTTGCATTTATATAAATGACCCTGTTCAAAAGTTTACGTACACTTGATTCTTAATACTGTGTTTTTACCTGAATGATCCACGTTTTTTTTTTTTTTTTTTTAGAAATAGTTGTTCATGAGTCCCTTGTTTGTCCTGAACAGTTGAACGGCCTGCTGTTCTTCAGAAAAATTATTTAGGTTCCACAAATTCTTTCGTTATCAGCATTTTTGTGTATTTGAACCCTTTCTAACAATGACAGTATGTTTTTGAGTTCCATCTTTTCACAATGAGGACAACTGAGGGACTCATATGCAACTACTACAGAAGACTCAAATGCTCACTGATGCTGTAGAAGTAAACCCATTAAGAGCTGGGTTTTGAAATTCATGGTAAATGTAACTTATTTACATGTAAGTATATTCTGTAGCTTCTGAATGGCAGTACTAAATGAAAACAAAAATGAGATTTAGGCAAAATAAGAAAAATGTACACATCTTCATATTGTTCAAAGGTTTACACCCCTGGCTCTCAATGCATCGTGCTTGCTTCTAAAGCATCAGTGTGCGTTTGAACATTCTATTGTAGTCCCTCAGTTGTCCTCAGTGTGAAAAGCTGGATCTCAAAATCAAACGGTCATTGTTGAAAAGGGTTCAAATACACAAAGACACAAGAAAAAAAAAAAATGCATTGCAAAAACAAGAAACTCATGAACAACTATCACAAAACACACACACACACACACACACACACACACACACACACACACACACACACACACACACACACACACACACACACACACACACACACACACACACACACACACACAGCTGTAGATCATTTAGGTAACAACACAGTATTAAGAATCAAGTGTATGTAAACTTTTGAGCTAGACTATATGTAAACTTCTTTTAAGTTAAATATTCTGCAAGGTGTGTGTAAACTTTTGACCTCAAATCTATATGCATTGTGAAAAATATAAAAAAAAAAAAAAATACAAAAAGATGACATGATCCAACAATGGTTCAGTGTAATAAACATTTTATTTTTAACATCCAAGATAAACATTGTAATAATTAATGTTAACAAAAAATAAGCTTGACCACAATAAGTGTGGTATTGAATTTCATTAGTGCAAAACTTTTTTTTTCTAAGGAAAGCTAAGAAGGCTGATGAATCTGTGAACCCATATGAGAATTCAGACAATGGAGAAGTCAACAAAGCCTTCGAGGAACACACAGAACAAACAGGACTGTAAAGAAAAAAGATGCTTCTTAAAAAATAACTTAGGAAGTGAGAGCGATGAAAAACGTCTACACTACGGCATACTTTTGGAATGGTTTGTGTGATGTCTTTTTTCTGGTGTGTTCGCGAGTGTTTATTTCAATTACTGATGTTAAAGTAAAAGATACATTAACACATAATGTTAAGAATTATAAACTTAAATGTCTATTTGCTTATACACACAAATGTAAATAATTATAACATTAAGGTTAATATGATAAATATATTGATATAGTATTTAATGTATTTTTTTAAATACTATATAAACATAGCCAGTGCTATGGTAATAAAAATATTCAGCTGATTTTGTGGTCTCACTCTCACTCCAAGACAAAGCAACTGCTGGATGAACTATTGCCTCTTGACATTTCCACAATATTATCATTTACAGTGTGAATGTACCATCCTCTGTGGAGCACTGACTCAAAATACCGGAGACCGTCACACTTTTGTGACATGTAGAAAATAAGTGATGCCTTTTCTGGGTCGTTTGCAGATATCTTTTCTCTGTCATACACCTGAAATAAACATTTTACAAAACAACGTTTTATTATCATAACATATTATATTATTATATCTTATATGCAAAGCACTGCTGTGCAACCCTAACAAAACAAATGCAAAATCAAGACACAGATTACTGAAAAATGCTAAGTTCTGTCATGAAACCCTAGATGGCGCAAACTGATGGGTCGTTAAGGCAAACTGATGATTTTCACAACTTTACTCTGCACAAGCTGATTGGTTCTTGTAGAATACACAACCAATGAGCTTTCTGCTTTGCATTTAAATGGCTGGTTAGCATTCACTAGAGAATTTCGCTGTGCGCTTTCAGAGTTCCTCTGAAACCCTCCACCTCCCCAGCTCCATCTGTATGGATCTGTTAGAGCAGAGGTCTTCAACCCTGCTCCTGGGGACCCAGGCTGTTTCTCAATTTCAATTGTGTTCTCGTGGAGACCAGTCTGGCCAGGCTTCCTTGAAAAAAGAAATTCGGAAGGACGCGAGAACATAGAACGTGACTTTGTGAGAATTGAGATGTGCTGTGTTCTGGAAAGATTATTTCCAACCTGCTTCAGCACACCTACCTGCAATTTTCAAGCAGTCTTGAAGAGCTTGATTGGCCAGTTCAGGTGTGTTTGATTAGGGTTGTAGATAAACTCTGTAGGATAGTGGGTCTCCAGAAACAGGGTTGAAGACCTCTGTGCTACAGGTTATTATAGATGCTACTTGTGCAGCAGCAGTATGTCTTAAATACTCACTGCACCCTATCAGCATATGTATTGGCAGTAGCAAGTTCCTGTACTTGCTTTGCAGCAGCAACAACAGCAATAATCTACAAGAACAGCAATAACCAACAGCAGCAGCATAGCAGATCTATTTCACCAAGATCAAAACACTTTAACATCGTAATATCCATTGCCAAGCTTCAAGCCAAGCCAAGCTTCAAGCCAAGTGTCATGATAGAACTTACCTTAACTGTTAAAATTTTTTTCTCTCCTTGGATGGTGCAGGAGAGGAAGTTATCTGTGCCTGTGAAGTTCAGCACAACAGGAACACCTTTTTCACTGTTGTTGGTGACCATGCCAAGGAAGGTGCCATGAAGGATGGTGATTTTTGCTAAAAAAAGAAAGCAAGTTTAAAATAGCGTAAAAAACTAATAGCAATACCACAAGGTAATAATAAAAATATGATTTTCAATATTTGATGCAAACCTGACTTGGTGTTCTCCAGACATAACTCATTCTGCTTTGGTGCAACATACTTGGATCCTTCGAGTGCCTTCAGGAACTTTTCTTGTTCTTTAATTACTTTCCAGATTTGTGTAGAAACTGAAACAAGCAGCAGAATATTACAAGCAGAACTGTAAATTTCAGCATTAGACCATTCAAAACAGAGATGGATAAATAATTCATGTATATTTCTTACTGTAAGTAATGTCAGCTTTCTCAGGCGTGATCACACTTTCGTTTAACTGCCAATCACAGTTGCAGAAAGGGTTGCCAGCGTCAGAGTCTTGATCATCAAACAGATTCAAGCTCATGTTAGCCAGGGAATGAAGTAGATCATCATCAAATAAACAGTCGTCCTCAATGTCATTTTCTTCGCCCTCTGGTTGTGGATGTGATGGTTCCTGAGGCCCACCAATTTCAGTATCTTCCATCGATAGACTGAATCTCATTAATTCCAACTTCTTTCTTTTACACTGGATGTCCTCAGATTGATGCTCTTCTGTTTTTTCAGTGTCTGGGTGACATACATTCTGCGAGAGAAGATTATACGCTTTAGTGCAGTTAAAGAAGCCACGTGAGCGTATTAGTTTCAAATCCCAGCCACAACGTGGCCACATGAACATGTTTCCTGACTAAGCGAAAAAGTCACAGTAAATATTTTAATTTCATTTCTCTTTCTTGTAAAATTTGAACAGGATAAATGAACAGAGAAGTGAAAAAGCACATTAAGTAAAAGTGAACTAGAAGATCAGAAAATGTCTCCGTTTTTGCACTGGAGTCAGAAAAATGAGAGACTAATCGACTAATATGGGCATTGGTCAACTGCTATATATTTTAAAATGATTTCGCTATATTTTACATCAGCTACAAAATAACAAATGTGAAAACGCATACTATACCTCTGCCATGGTGAGATCAGCGCCGGTAAAAGGAAGTGAGCCTTGAATCTAAAATGAATCTTTTTTTAATGTCAGTAGCCCTCATGCGGTAGGAAGAGGAAGTTGTACGACACGGTATATCAAGGCGTGAGGTTTGTGTTGGTGGGGAAAACACATGAGCATAATTCCAAGGGTTGAATTAAATCGACTTATTGCATCATGACCGAATCAAACTCAGTAGTCATTTCAAAATCTCATGGAGGTGGTTAAGGGAAGGCTGAGGTTGAAAAGTCTTAGACTCAGACTTTATTGTCCCTTTAAGGGAAATTCTTCTTCACAGCATCATTCCATTCCACACTGTGTTCCATGACATAACAGCATGTTATAAGAATTACACCTTATCAAGATACATCAGCATTATAGTTATAGTCCCAGTTTGGGTATTGTTATTTGAGATAAGACTATTGCTACACATGGGAATCTTCATACCACTGGGGCATTTAGCATGAAGAAGTAATTATTGAAGGAGAAGCACATCAAAAATGAATCACTGTTTTGCGGTAAAAATAAAAAGTGTTCGTGACAAAGAGGATGCAATTCTTTGATACCGAAATTACATAATAGGGCACTTCAGGGCATTGAACGTTATAACCTACAAAACATGATATTTCATTCATATTCTTAAACTTAGGTATCTTTTGAGACACTTAAGGTCTAGTGTTTGTAGGCCCCCCTTAAATACATGAAAGCACAAATACATAACCTCTCAAATATCCGCCTTGTGCAAAGACCACCCAAAGGTCAGTGACATAGAGTTTTGACAAATATTAAGGTGTATAACTTCATTGTAAACAAAACAATCCTGCTACTTTTTGGCCTAATGTGCTTATGAAATGTTTGTCCATCAAAAAGAGTATAGCTTTACACGTATAAACTATCCCAGCAAGCATACAACGTCATAAGACGTTGATATTTGGTTAAATTTCAGTTGCGACACTGGTCAATCGAAATTCAACGTCTAATGTCAACGTTAAATTGACGTCCAATACCGTTGTCAGCTGATTTTGAGATTTTATTGTTTTTTGGTTGTGAAAATCCAACGATAAATTAATGTCAAATTGATGTCAAATACTGACGTCAATCCGATTTTCATTCTCATCCAAAATGCAACGTCTTGTAGTCCAGCGTCAACCTAATGTTGTATTGATGCCTGGTGCATGCTGGGATGTTTTTTTTTTTATTTCATTTTTATCAAGTTTCTTAGTGTCCCACTTTAGGAAATGTGGTTTCGAAAAGTGGAACAGGATTTCAGTCAGTCATAAATGTGTAGTAGGGCATTGGTTTGTGGGACAAAAATGGTTATTTACAGGTTTTTAGTGCTAGTATGCAATATTAGAATGCCGTTACTTCTGATGGGGTTATAGAGGGTTTGCACTTATGTCACGATTTGGTCAGTTACCAGGATGCACGTTCATATTGGTGGTAATGTATTACTGAATACATTGTTCTGCTAATTTATGCTGTCTAAACCATAAAAAAGGTGTGACTGCTGCAAAATCATGTAGAGAAGGAAAGAGTGCAATATTTTGACAAACTAAAGTTAATAGGTGGTAAAGATATGTACGAGCAGTATTAATTAAGATATTATCCTAATACTTCACCTTCCTGACTGGAAATGATTAGAACAAACACAAATGTTATCAAGATTCTTGGCCCTGGAAATCCTGGATCAGTTTGGCCAACCATAAACGCCTTTTGGTCCTCATACAATTTTACACTCTTCTCCTTGATTTGTTACATCTTTTGGCAGTCTATAGTACTCCAAATGTTTTTCCCAGTCTGATCAATTAGTACATGACAAGACATGACATGACAATAATTGTCCATTTTTAGCAGCAATTATCAATATGCCAATATGGCCAATTGATGACACGTTGTGAAAACACTCTATAGATGATGACGGAGCCTTGACTTGCAAGAACTGCTTCTTTCACCCAAAAATGGTCAAATAGTCAAATTTATCATTTATAAAGCAGTATCCCCACATTAATAGACAGCAGTTTATAAATGCAGCTATAAATGTTTTGTTCCTGATTTATAAGCATATCTATAATGTTTTAATAATTGTATTTTCATAATGTATTAATAAGGGACACAACCACTATGTCGTCTAGGTATACGTCACAGTCCAGCCAAAACAGAGTTCATGAGGCATTGGAAAATAGCCGGTGCATTGCATAAAGCGAACGTGACTATGAATTGAAAAAGGCCACAATGGGAAGTAAAGGCTGTCTTGGGACGTGAGCTCTCCTCAACACTCACTTGTCAATAACCCCTGCTCCTCAATCAACTTCCTTTTTGGCTGCCAAACAAATCATCAAAACTCGTCAGTCAAAGGCGAGCCACTGGTCAATGATTCCACCTTTGTTAGAGAGGCCTGAAGGCTGGCTAAACTTGGACCCTCAAACACATTATTTTGATTGACTCAAACAGGACACACCATACCATCCACATCCATGTTTTCAATGGTTATTGTTTTGCTAGAAACATGGATGTTAAGTGAGGCTTGAAGCCTAAAATCCATCCCTAATATGATTGTGACCATTAGGGTGGGGAGAACTACAAACCTATGAAAAAAACAAAATGTAAGGCATGTACCTTCCCAAAGGTTCACACGTTCACACATCTGCCAATCTGAGAGAGGAGGACATCCAAGGTGTGAGGTCAAGTCAAATATCACGGGGCGGCCGTCAATATATGAACCCTTATTGTGGAAAATTAAGCTCCTGTGTCTAAAATGTCCATTATTTTGACATTCTTCGACTTAACAGACACATGCAAAGGATTGTTCCAAAGGGAAGGTGACGACACATTTCCAAAATGACGTAAATTAGCTTCAAGGAGAGTCTGATCACCAACCTGAGGCCTATTTATTGCCTGGGTTGCCTCGTCGGAAAGCGTTTCCCGAATCAGGTGGTCTATGACCCGAAAATCCCCCAACTGTCATTGTAATGTTTGGTCCTGTGTGTTCAGCCCTTGATTCAGCTGCAACAAGAATTATGCCCAGGGGATTTCTGGTGTTACTGGTAGGTGATTTGCATCTCTTGCATGAGCGCACTTTCGGGCATTAGCGCACAAGGAATGTGCATGCATTGAGTTTTCTTCACGTGCATTCTGTTCCTTTTATCAATGTTAACATCCTTTGTCCACGTGTGCATTTAATAGAGAATAATATATTTTCTGTATTCAAGTATGCATATATTTGTCTTTCTAGTGTCATGCGTATTGTGTCCGTTTTCTCAGTGTGGACATCCTTTATCCACATGTGTGCAATCAGTAGACAATAATATATTTTCTGCATTCGAGGATGGATATATTTGTGTCTTTCTAGTGTCGTGTGCAGTGAGTCTGTGTCTTTTCTCTGAGTGGGTATGTCCTTTGCCCACTTGTTTTCCATCTCGGTGGAACGACTGCCGTCCATAGTCTCTGAAAAGGTTTGATCTCTCCTTGGTTCTCTTTTCCATTGTTTATTCTTTTCAATTTGATAGCAAATTCTCAGAAAGAAGCAGTCACTGGTGTTGTTTCAGTCTGTGCGGTTCTCTCAAGTCCATCCATCCCACGGTAAATCTCAGGATTTCAAGATCTTTTAGGCCTGGAGTTCTGGATCTTGCAGGTCTGGAAATCTAATGATTTTCTAGATCATGGTGATCATTATGTTCTTCACAAAGTCCGTTTTCTTGTGGAAGTCCCTTGGCTGCACTGGTTCTGCTGGCCTTCTTGTCCCTCGGATGACTGGATCATTTTTCTTGATGCTTATACCTGAAACAATCAAACACAAGAGGTTGCCCCCCTTTTCACATTTACAAGTGATGAATTGTTTACACTTTAGATTAGGGGATGCAGAACAACAACTTAACATTATTATAAAGTGTTACCAGGCAATTTAGAAACCCAGTTGGCACTGACTTGTAAGTGAATTAACAAAACATTGTTAGCATATCACTTATTAATCATTTGTGAATGTTTTGTTAATGATTATTTTATCATTAAGTAATCACTTATAAATGACTTACAACTGAACATTATTATAAAGTATTACTATTACCAACCAGCCTGGTTTTAGCTGGTCATAGCTGGTCAGCAGGCTGGTTTTAGAGGGGTTTTAGAGGCTGGGAGAACAGCTAAAACCAGCTAAAGCCTAGGCTGGTTTTAGCTGTTTGTTTTTTTTCAGCAGGGTGATCAAACCAAATTCTCTCCTGTCCTTAAAATTTTCTTTTCTAGATTTTTTTTAAACGAGGGGATTCCCTGACAAAAACTGCATAGAGGAAGAAGAAACCTCTTTTCTTACCTTTCCTTGCTTTTTTCGGAAATCTTCGTTGGGTGGCTCGCCAATGTAAGAAA
Source organism: Garra rufa (assembly GCF_049309525.1). Lineage (NCBI taxonomy): Eukaryota > Metazoa > Chordata > Actinopteri > Cypriniformes > Cyprinidae > Garra > Garra rufa. Next base: position 13,574,692 of record NC_133380.1, read on the forward strand.
AAGTGAAGAGGACGTTGAAGATCTCGATGAAGATGTTTATTGCAGCATAGCAGTGACAAAGTAGATGTTGTACCTTGGGTTCAACGGAGTCAGAATGAAACCAGAACTTTCTTAGCTCAAACTTTTTATAACATTACAGCTTACTACCCTTTATGTAAATGAAGTCGCTCCTGTCATAACAGCCGTGGTCTAGAGACCTGCACTCCCACCGAGGAACCCGAGGGACCCCGACGCAACAGAGTGCAGCACGTGTGAGTGCGGGTAGAGACTCATGTGTGTGCGGGATGCGGGAAAATAAAATAAAAAATAAAATGCCCCTCCAAATTTGCTCCTGATTATCCGACGGCAAGAAAACTTTCCGAAACAAATCTGCCAATTGGTCCCATGTGACAATATGAGGCCGAAGTACCTGAAACCAGCGAGCAGGCTCACCCGCCATAAAACGTTGGAACGTTTGTCACGTCCAGTGTAAACAGACTTTAGCTGTTGCGGCGCAACAACTGTCATGTCCGGTGTAGACACGGTGTTAGGAGAGAAGTCAATACTCTAGAAATGCTACTTAAAATGGTGGCATCAGAAAGAAGAAAATCCCCATCTGTAACATTAACACCCCGATGCACTCCCATAGGAACGTTTAGTCAGTGTTTATGTAAAAATGGGGTTCCCCCGCTGTTTTGGGCGTTTTGCAGTATTAGTCAAAGGTTCATACATAGATCGGTCAAGTATCTCCTTCTGAAAGACAGTCAGTGAGCAGTTTCACTTCCTTTTCTCAAAGTATGCACCTGTTCTTCTAGGCTGGCCCAACGTGACTGAGGTTCATCGCAGGGCTCAAGCTCATCATGCATAATATCGAAGTCGAAGTGTGTCGAAGTCTCTACTTTTTATCATTTCCCCAACCCAAAGTGCTTGCACAACAGTAAACACTTTAGTACCTAATTTGACAGTTAATAAAATTATCACTTTCCTTCAAAGGTCTGTTAGATTAGTCACTCAAACAAACATATATTGGTGCAAAATCAACACGTTTAGAAATGACAGAATAAAATAAAAACAGAATGTCTTTCTAGTCCCCACAAATTGAATTTCAAATGTCCACAATATCACTTCTTAGAGTTCTATATCTCTCAAATGGAGAGTTTATGCTGTTTTTGTCCTTTTCTTAGGCTGTCTTAAGTAGCACAGGTATATATTTGCAGCAATAGCCCAAAATACATTGCATGGGGCAAGATTATTGTTTTTTGCAAAAATCATTATAGGATATTACGTAAAAATATCACGTTCCATGAAGATATTTTGTAAATTTTCCTAAATATATCAAAACTTAATTTTTCATTAGTGATATGCCTTACTAAGAACTTCATTTCGGACAACTTCTTGGATTTTCTCAATATTGCGATTTTTTTTAGTTTTTTTGCACCCTCACATTTCAGATTTTCTAATAGCTGTACTTCAGCCAAATATTGTCATACATCAATGGAAAGCTTATTTATTCAGCTTTGTGTAAATCTTAATAAAAAAAAAAAAAAAAAGACCAGTATGTGACTGGTTGTGTGGTCCAGGGTCACATATATTACGCATTAATACCCATTTGTTTTTATCATTGTTGGGTTTGATGTACCAAACTAGATGCCGCAACCTTGAAGCCCAGGGGCCCTTGACTACTAGGAGCCTGGGGGGGGCCCTGGGCTTCAAGGTTGCCCCGTTGGCCCAGTCCGTAATCCATCCCTGTTCCCCTACCATCAGATATTTATTTAATATATTTCTGACCCTGCATAGACAGCAACGCAGCTATCACATTAAATGCCCAGAAAGGTCATTTTGAATAAAAGCATCATTAGAAGTTTAACCATAATTGCAGTAGCCTACCACTGGAACTGTGTTGTTGGATGAATCTGAAACACTTACTGAAACACTTAACTTGATTTACATTTTATTGTGATTTGATAGACGAATCATACATAAACACACGTAAATATGGTAAATGATACATTTATGCAGCAAAAGCAACTACTCAAAATTCTTAGCAGCCTAGTTTTTAGCTTAAACAGACAAATGTAGCGTAAATAATAGTTAGTAATATAAATTGTGTTTTGCTAAGGTTTCTTTTCAATACTACAAAAAACATAATGTTTCAGGACGAAAAGTAACTACCAGCGGTTAGCAATAAAAATAAATATGAATACATAATTTTAAAAGTAGCTGAATATATCTAAAAAAATGAGACTCATAAAAAACACAGACACACACATTAGCTAATAGTATGATACATATCTACTCACTACTGCGATGGCAGTAAAACTGAATTCTTTGAAAGAGGTTGCATCCTCTAAGACAACCTTAACCTTAAACTCATCCAAAACATGTGGCAACGTTAACCAACGCTTATGAACAGATTCAGAACAAATTATTCTGACCAATTTGCTTCTCATTTAGTTGTCAATCCAAAGATTTTTTTTTACATTTTTAATAAAACACTAAGCTTCAGCTGGGGTGGTCACGCCAGCTTGAATCAAACAATAAAGTAAGTTCATTGTGTTCAGGTTGGGTTTGAATCATCTGTATATTGAAATGTTAAAAATTCCTTATTATTAAATGTCATATACAAGTGTGATAGACAAAATGGGTACTTCAGTTTAAACATAAGCCATTTGAAATGGAAATTTATCACTAACTCTTTTATCACTCCTGATGCTGTGACGTTCATATCAAGACCTTGACTTCTAACATGAGCCGTTCTCACTCAGAATTATGAATGAGAAGGCACTGTCTTGTTTACTGTCATACTGATCTTCTTTATGCATGTCCACCTCTCTATTATCTACGTTTTGTGTGTAGATAAACCATCCTCTGTAAAGAGCTGACTCAAAACGCCGGAGATTGTCTCGCCCACAAGACATATAGAATACAAGAGACCATTTGTCTTGGTCATCAGGACAGATGTTTTTCAGTTCCCTTTTATTTTGGCTCTGCAAACAAAACAAAATGAAAGTCTAGTTTCAGCTTAAAATGAGACACCAATGTAAAATTAAATCATTACATGGCTCTGTGGAATGCCTGCTTTTGATCAGTCAGTCATGACATTCCAAGGTATCTTATTCGCTGATAAAAACTAGTAGAAGCTAATAACACAGACTCATCCGCTTTAAGTCAGCGCTATATGCTTGATATTTTTGCGTTTGGTTAGCTAATAAAATATTCAATATTATATGTACAATTTCTTAATTCTGTCATTCTGGTATCATGGACTTGCTCTATTGTTTTATACAAATGTAGCTACTGCCATTTTGTTTTGTACACTGTAATGGATTATAAGATAACTAACAAATTAGCAGTGTTGGGGGTAATGCATTACAAGTAACGGAAGTTACATAATAATATTACTTTTTCCAAGTAACTAGTAAAGTAATGCACTACTTTTTAAATGACAAGAAAATAAAGTTATTTTTTCAAATAAGTAACACCAGTTACTATTTCCCCCTATTTATTGATTAAAAGCTCTCCTGTCCCCATGTTGAGAGAAACTGTGAGTGTTACTTTAGTTCTAGAATAAATGTGAACATGCATTAATTCATCTCACTCACTAAAAAACAGATACAACATTCCTCAAAATGAATAAAAACAGTGAAATTCAACGCAAACCTGCAATAATTAAATATGTTAAATGATGCAAATATCCAATGTCTTTGCTGGCGTCCTTCGATGATCTAATTCATCCATAATAATAAGCAAAAACTACTCAAGATCTAACATTTGTTTTCCTTTTTTTTTATTGCTGAAGAGTTTTTTCTTTTGCGGTCTTCTGTACAGACGTGAATTTACTTTTCTCTAAGCCTGAGGCTTTTGGTGTAAAAAGGCTTTTACATTTGCCAAAAACAGAAGCCCTGCCCAGATATAAAAAGTAATGCAAAAGTAATGCAACACATCACTTTCCATAAAAAGTAACTAAGCAATGTAAATAGTTACTTTTTTAAGGAGTAACTTCATATTGTAATGCATTACTTTTAAAAGTAACTTTCCCCAACACTGCAAACTAGAACTTATTTATGTGGTGAAATGTTGTGTAATTAAAGTGGTATGACTACACTGTATTCCTGTCTGTACATGTCTGTCTAGTTTGAACTTGTCACTTGCTAGCAACTGATTTCTTCATGAAAGCTTTGCATTCAAATATTTAAACTCAGATCAGTGTTTCATGTTTAATTATTTTCTTTTTTGGCAAGCAGCTGTGTAATAAGTGGAATAATGTACATCCAGCCAGTTGATATTATCCCTTATTATCACTTATTATAATCTTAATTAATCTTATTATAATCTTAAGTGATAAAGGACTTTAAAAGTCTGAGAGTAATCAGTGTCAAAGTAATGTCAAAGTAACATTCCCAACGTACAAACCTTAAAAAAAAAAAAAAATTGTCAATAATTACTCACCCTCATGTTGTTCCAAACCCATAAGACCTTCGTTCATCTTCGGAACACAAATTAAGATATTTCTGATGAAATTACGGTTGAATCACTAATGTTACATGGGCCATTTTAACAATGTCCTTACTGCATATCTGTGCCTTGACCGTGGTAGGACTCTTGCGGTCTATGCAGGGTCAGAAAGTTAAAAAATATCTTAATTTGTGTTCCGAAGATGAATGAAGGTCTTATGGGTTTGAAATGACATGAAGGTGAGCAATTAATGTCAGAATTTTAATTTTTGGGTAAAATATTCCTTTAAACATCTAATACATCCTAATAATCTTCTAAAGGACTAAAAACTTACCACGAGTGTTAACATCTTCTTATCTTCACCTTGCTTGGTGGTACAGCAGAAGAAGTTTTCTGTGCCAGTGAAGTTCAGTACAACAGGAACACCTTCACATTCCACGCTGACAGTGTAATAGTAGAGGGTGATTTTTGCTGAAACAAAAAGTATTGCAAAATATGTTACAAAACAAGGAATGATATTGTTGCAAGCCAAAAAATCTGTTCAATTACAAATTAATATTTTTTTATATATTTTACTTCTACATATACACCTAATTAATAAAAAAATTGTGATTAATTACTTGCTCATGTTGTTCCAAAGGCATAAGACCTTCGTTCATCTTTTAGACACAAATTAGGATATTTCTAATAAAATCCAAAAGCTTTCTGAACCTGCATAGACAACAATGCAACAGAAATGTTCAAGGGCCAGAAAGGTAGTAAGGAGATCGATAAAATAGTTCATGCGACATCAGTGGATCAACCTTAATTTTATGAAGCTACGAGAATACTTTTTGTGCGCAAAGAAAACTAAAATAATGCCTTTTTTTTTTAAACAAGTTCTTTGCTTCCGTCTCAGTTGTGGTACTCACGTTCTGCAGAGCCTGACTCTAAAGAAAGAAATTGTTATTTTTCTGAGAAACTGTTAAATAAAGACATTGTTTTTGTTTTATTTACACATAAAAAGTATTCCTGTAGCTTTAAAACATTACAGTTGAACCACTGATGTCACAAGGACCTTGAATGTGTCAGTTTCATTGCTGTCTATGCAGGGACAGAAAGCTCTTGGATTTTATAAAAAAAGATCTTAATTTGTGTTGCGAAGATTAACAAAAGTCTTACATGTTTGGAACGACATGAGGGTGAGTAATTAATGACAGAATTTTCATTCTGTCATTAATTCAACTTTCAACTTAATTCAACTTTCAACTTAAACTATTCCTTTAAGTTCTGAAACTTTTGGGAAAAGTATTTAGAATAAAAAAATATATAATTAATATACACATATTTTTGTATTTTATTATCACATTATATAACCAACCTGACATGGTGTCTCTCAAAAACATATGCTCATTGTCTGGGGTGACATACTTCTTCATGACGAAACTCTTCAAGAACAAATTTTTTTGCTCTTTAACCTGTCTCAAAATCTTTGTCGAATCTGACAAAACAAAGCAAGAATACCAGTTTAAACTCTTAAAAGGGCCATGTTTCATTTTGCTTAGTTGTTTCTTAAAGTCTGCAGGGACATTATTGTAGTGTTTCTGTGGTATTACATTTTATGGACATCAGTTATAACATTTAAAGGGTTAGTTCACCCAAAAATGAAAATTAGCCCATTATTTACTCACCCTCAACTCATCCTAGGTGTATATGCCTTCCTTCTTTCAGTCGAATGCAGTCGGAATTATATTAAAAATTGTTCTGGCTCCTTCAAGCTTTAGATGCAATGGTTTCTCTTCCTCAGTCCAAAACAAGTCTGTTCGTCCATCCTTAATAAAAAGTGGCTCACACGGCTCCGGGGGGTGAATAATTGATGGGTTTTTGTAATAAAAATATCCATATTTAAAACTTAATAATCACTTTAATCTACAGTCTTAAAAATAAAGGTTCTTTATTGGCATTTATGGTTCCATGAAGAACCCTGAACATCAATTGAACCTTTCAAATGCAGAAAAGGTTCTTTATACTTGAAAAAGGTTCTTCAGGTTTTTAGAATGTTTTTCAAAATGGTTCTTTTATAAACTGTTCACTAAAAGGTTCTTTGTGGAACCAAAAATGGTTCTTCTATGGCATCACTGCAAAAAAACTTTATTTTTAAGAGTGTGACTTTTGCTAACAATTGTACATGGAAGCAGCTCTGGGCAGATCACGTAGTATGTTGGCACTGCACATGCATCTATGAGTCTCGTGAAAACCAACGTTTGTTTACAGGAGCAAAGGAAGCAAAGTTTCCTGACTTCAGCAAAGGAAAACCAGTCTCCCCTTGGCTTATTTCAAAATCCTCCAACATTTTTCTACACACATCCTTGTTTTGTACTTCGAATTCGAGGCAGTTGTTTTGATCTCTCTACTGCGCGTCCACGTTCGTCAATTCTGAGTGGAGCTACTTCCGTGTACAACTGTCAACGCAAGCTAGAGCAAAGTTATTATGTTTTAAATCTAAATATTTTTCTTACAAAAACACATTGATTTGTTACAGGAAGCCTTTATTCACCCCCAAAACCATGTGAGCCACATTTTATTATGGATGGATGAACTTCATTGGAGAAACAACTGCCCATTGCATTATACAGTTTGAAAAAGCCAGAACAATTTTTTAATATAACTTTGATTGCATTTATCTGAAGTATTCACCTAGGATGCATTGAGGATGAGTAAATAATGGGCTAATTTTCATTTTTGGGTGAACTAACACTTTAAGAACTTATAAAAGTATTTGTGCAATATTGTTAAAAAGTTTATAGGAAAAATATAAATCATTAATTTCTTACTAAAGGTAATCTCAGCCGTCACAGGCAGGACGACAACTTCATTAAACTGGCAATTCATCCCTCCACAGCTGTTGCAGGGGCTGTCAGGATCACAACCCCGAGCGACGACCATATTGAAGCTTGTGTCAGCCATGGAGACGAGCAAAATTTTGTCTTCACTCAAACAGTCATCCTCAATGTGTGTGTCTTCCCACTCTAGTGATGGTTCAACTCTAGCGGCGTCCAGATCTTCCTCTCTCACCATCATCAGGCTGAATCTCATGACTGTTGGCTCCTTTTTACGGACGCTGATCTCCTCAGATTCACACTCTTCAGTTTTTCTTTTGGGCGAGTGATGTATGGTCTAAGACAGGAGATTACTGACCTCAGCACAATTGCACAATTGTTGTACGGTAAATCAAGTCACACTAGCTTACACAGGTGTTTTGTTCCTCAAGAATTTAATAAAAAATAAACCATGATGATGTAAATGTTTAAAACACTCGGACACAAGTCCATGTGATCAATCAAAGTTTCCTGACTAGGCGAAAAACCCCTGTGAAAACTTCAGTTTCACTTCTCGTTCACATTTCAATGGGTGACAGATACATGAGTAAGTGTATATGTAGTGTAGTGTGTATGATTAAATACAAAACTCACAAGTAAGGGTGATCCTTCAACCAGGAGCTTAGCTAACACCTTCGGAGTCAAATTCTCCACATTTGTGTTGTTTAGCATTATAAGTTTATCTCCAATGCTGAAAATAAAGAGATATACATGAATGAGCAGACAGCCACACAGTTAGACAATATAAAGAGATATACAGACGGACGGACGGACGGACGGACGGACGGACGGACGGACAGACAGACAGACAGACAGACAGACAGACAATATAAAGAGTTATATAGATAGATAGACAGACAGACACACAGACAGAGAGTTAGACATTATAAAGAGACAGACAGACAGACAGACAGACAGTTAGACAATATAAAGAGATATATAGATAGACAGAGACAGACAGACAGACAGACAGACAGTTAGACAATATAAAGAGACAGACAGACAGACAGACAGACAGACAGACAGTTAGACAATATAAAGAGATATATAGATAGACAGAGACAGACAGACAGACAGACAGTTAGACAATATAAAGAGATATATAGACAGACAGACAGACAGACAGACAGACAGATAGACAGATAGACAGACAGACAGACAGACAGACAGACAGACAGACAGATAGATAGATAGATAGATAGATAGACAGACAGACAGACAGACAGACAGACAGACAGACAGACACAGACAGACAGACAGTTAGACTATATAAAGAGATATACAGACAGACAGACAGACAGACAGACAGACAGACAGACAGACACAGACAGACAGACGGACGGACGGACGGACGGACGGACGGACGGACGGACAGACAGACAGACAGACAGACAGACAGACAGACAGACAGACAGACAGACAGACAGAATAAAGAGATATATAGACAGACAGACAGACAGACAGACAGACAGACAGACAGAATAAAGAGATATATAGATAGATAGACAGATAGACAGACAGACAGACAGATAGATAGATAGACAGACAGACAGACAGACAGACAGACAGACAGACAGACAGATAGATAGATAGATAGATAGATAGATAGATAGATAGATAGATAGATAGATAGATAGATAGATAGATAGATAGATAGATAGATAGATAATCTCACCTTGCAAACTTTCCTTTGTTATAGTTTAAAAAGCCATTCACTTCATATGAGTGTTTCCCTTCATGTTCAGTGTGGAGCAACAAAACACCGCCACAAATAGGATTCCCCTATAAGATGTCACAAATAAAATATTTTCAACTGGATACATATATCATTTAACTTATACTTTATTAATCTATAGATTGCATACAACGGAACAATGCATACCTCTGCTGCCATGATGATCTCAGTACCGATTATGCGGATAAGTGAGAGCGGAATCCAAAACGCTGGCTTTTAAAAGCCTGATGATGTAGTAGGAAGAGGAAGCTACATTTGATGTCACCAAACCAGTTTTTTTAAGGGTTGGCTGGAAAAGAAGAAGTATAGAGTTGTAGGGGAAGGACATAACAGTGTAATCTTAAAAATGAGTCTCTGTTTGGTTTGATTATCTTTGCCAAACAATAAGACCTCATTGCACACATGCTGCTCATCTCTGAGTCTGAAAGGCAAACCAAAAACAAAAATGTGTTTGCAAGATGATGCACTAAGCTGACCTTCTGACAGGAAACTTATTCTTTACTGAGGTTAGTGAACTCATACACACCTATTTATGGCAGATTTCCGGTAGGTTTTATTGTTTCCACTGTGTAATGCACACAGTTCATAGCAAACAGATTTCGAAAGTGACCTGAATAGACATAATTGATACTTTGGGGAAATAAGAAAGTGAGGTTACACATGCACAATGGTTTACACTCCTAAAACATGATTCTACTATACTTCCTCATGTAAGGTTTTGTTAACAAAAGAAGAGGAAACTGGCTGCAGGGGAAGAGGCACTTAGTGTGGATAAGTGTAACAGCTCTCTGACATTCTGCACAAACACGAGTCTCTACCCGTCTGCACCCGCACTCGTCCATCAAGTTTTGTCCCGCTCCACACTTTGTTGCGTCAGGTCCCACGGTACTCCCGTGGAAGTGAAAGTCTCTAGGTTGAAACGACCCCAATAACGTGATCGATTGGGCTACTTTTAATTAGCAATTGGGTGGGTTTTGTTGTTGTGAAAACCTGGCAATCCTGGTGCTTTTTTGCTTTTTAGACCACCATGAATTGTCCATGCATAAAAAAAGAGCAGTATGAAGATTCCTCAAAATTATCCTCATGTTCCACAGAAAAGAGACATTTTTGGGTTTGGAACAACATGAGGGAGAATCACTATTAATACCCTCACACAAAGTTTTTTAAGGTGTATGCAGTGTTGCCAAGTCCACAGTTTTCCTGTGGAATTGGGCTACTTTAACACTATTGCCGCGGATTGATTTTCATGTCATTGGGTTAAAGCAACCCCAATAACGTGATAGATTGGGTTAGTTTTAGAGTAGCAACTGGGTGGGTTTTGTTGTGAAAATCTGGCAACCCTGGGTGTATGGATTAGTTTTATAGTAGTCTATGGTGCTTTTTTTTTTCTTTTTAAGGTGATTTTTCATGTCCGTGGGTTGAAGCGACCCCAATAATGTGATCGATTGGGCTAGTTTTGAGCAGCAATTAGGTGGGTTTTGTTGTGAAAACTTGGCAACCCTGGGTGTATGGATTCCTTTTATGGTATTCTATGGTGCTTTTTCCTTTTTTAGACAGCCATGAACTGTCCATGTATAAAAAAAAGAGCAGTATGAAAATTCCTCAAACTTCTCATGTTCCACAGAAAAAAATGAATTTTGGGTTTGGAACAACATGAAGGAGAATTACTATTAATACCCTCACACAATTTTTTTAAGGTGTATGCAGTGTTGCCAAGTCCACAGTTTTCCCGTGGTATTGGGCTACTTTAACACTATTGCCGCGGGTTGGTTTTCATGTCAGTGGGTTTAAGCGACCCCAATAGCATGATCGATTTGGCTAGTTTTAGAGTAGCAATTAGGTGGGTTTTGTTGTGAAAAATTGGCAACCCTGGGTGTATGGATTAGTTTCATAGTAGTCTATGGTGCTTTGTCCCTTTTTAGGCTGATTTTAACACTATTGCCGCAGGTTTTTATTATGTCTGTGGGTTGAAGCGACACCAATAATGTGATCGATTGGGCTAGTTTTGAGTAGCAATTGGGTGGGTTTTGTTGTGAAAACTTGGCAACCCTGGGTGTATGGATTAGTTTTATGTTTTCTCTTTTTAGATTGCCATGAACTGTCCATGTATAACAAAAACAGTATAAAGATTCCTCAAAATTCTTCTTTTGTTCCACAGAAAGACATTTTGGGGTTTGGAACAACACGAGGGAGAATCACTATTAATACCCTCACACAAAGCTTTTTTTTAAGGTGTATGCAGTGTTGCCAAGGGCTACTTTAACACTATTGCCGCAGGTTGATTTTCATGGCTGCGGGTTAAAGCGACCCAAATAATGTGATCGATTGGGCTAGTTTGGGGCTAGTTTTGAGTAGCAATTGGGTGGGTTTTGTTGTGAAAACCTGGCAACCCTGGGCCTATGGATTAGTTTTATAGTAGTCATGGTGCTTTTTCGCCTTATAGACCAACATGGAGTGTCCATGTATGAAAAAGAGCAGCATTAAGATTCTTCAAAATTCTCCTTCTGTTCCACAGAAAAGAGATATTTTTTGGTTTTGAACAACATGAGGGTTAATCACTATTAATATCCTCACACAAACCTATTGTAAGGTGTATGTAATGTTGCCACGTTCACTGCTACTTTAACACTGCTGCAGTGGGCTGTTTTTTGTCCATGGGTTGAAGCGACTCTAATAATGTGATTGATTGGACTAGTTTTGAGTAGCGATTTGGTGAGTTCTGTTGTAAAAACCTGGGTTTAGGGTAAGTTTTATAGTAGTCTATGGTGCTTTTTCCCTTTTTAGACCCTTCTCTTTTAAGTAGCAATTGGGTGGTTTTTGTGGTGAAAACCTGGCAACCTTGGATGTATGGATCCATGTATGAAAAAAGCTATAAGAAGATTCCTCAAAATTCTCCTTGTGTTCCACATAAAAGAGAAATTCTTTGGGTTTGGAAGAACATGAAGGTGAATCACTATTAACAGATTTTGACTGCTTTGCTAGCATGGCTAACACGTGGTACTGTATTTTAATACTGTGGTTTGCTGCCAACAAGTTACCCAACAGTTTTAAACCATTTTACCACCACACACACAAACAAGTACATACGTGAATGCCAAAATTATACCAGATGCCCTACATGACTCAAACCAGAAATGTAAAATGTTCATAAACATCCTTTAGACACTTGCACAACACGTCGGCCTACAGCCTAATTTTTGAGGTTGACACTCGGGACAGAACCTTACTCAACCAATCTGCCACATCTTTGCTGATTTAATCATGTAGCCTCTACACCAGACCTAATCTATACAAAACAAACAAATATGTCTATATCTTTAGGTGTAGACGCTTGCAGCAATGGCATTAAAATAATAAAACAACACTTATGACCACCCTAATATTGTGTTGGTCCCCCTTTTGCTGCCAAACCAGCCCTGACCCATCAAGGCATGGACTCTACTAGACCCCCTTGCCCATTTTCCCTGCTTCTAACACATAAACTTTGAGGACAAAATGTTCACTTGCTGCCTAATATATCCCAGTCACTAACAGGTGCCGTGAGGAAGAGATAATCAGTGTTATTCACTTTACCTGTCAATGGTCATGTTGTTGGTGTATGTACATATACATAAAGATGAAAACATTTTTTGTTATGAGCACTTTTACAAAGTTCCATGTAGTCAAAAGAGCAAACATTTGAGTTTTTTTGAGGTCAAGGTCACCGACAGAATAACATTAGCTCATATTTTTCTAATGAGTTTACAAAAACAATCAATGTTCCAGTAATGATTTACAATGAATTAGTCATTTGTGTAAAAAAAAAAAAGCCAAATCATCAGGTGTTGTGTTTAAAATAGCGTGCAGGAATTTCTGAGTGTGAGTAAAAACAAGAAAGAATATGGGTACAAAACAGATGACGTAGTAAACCAAGTTACCACACTTACCACGTATCAGGATTCACTGTTCGAGGTCTTAATCATCATCATGCATTTTGGGCGAGCAGAAAGGTAATGTACAGTAATGTGTGCTCAAACCAAAAAGACATATGTGATGCAATCTAGGAAAACCCAACACGTGGTGAAATTTGACATTTTTAGCTTGGTTCAAGCCCTTTCCAAAACGTTATGGCTATGGTAAGTATACTTAAGTAAAATTCAAATATATTTTTAAGTATACTTTATGTAGTAAGTATACAAATATCAGTGTAGTAGTAGTATATGTTTAAGTGTACTATTTCAATGCTTATTTGGACTAAATTGGCCCCCTTTCTAGTACATAAAAGTATACTTAAAGTATAACAGTAGTAAACACTAGTTTACATCTATGTTTTTAGTTTGTACTGCAACTATACTAAAAGTGAACGTATAGGTATACTGATAGTTTACTAATTAAATACTAATACTAATTAAATTTTTAGTGCACTTTGAAGTATAGTCTAGGTAAACTACTAGTTTAGTAGTTTTATACTGCAAGAAAAGTTTTCTTTAAGTTAACTTTACATCATACTTTAAGTATACTTCTATGTCCCTGTTTGGGTATTAATTTGTATATATTTTGTTATCCCTCACCAAAAAGAAGTATACTTCAAGTTTATTTTATTAAGTATACTTAAGTAAAGTTCAAGTATATTTTAAGTATACTTTATCTAGCAAGTATACAAATATCAGTGTACTAGTAGTATACTCTTAAGTGTACTATTTCAATACACCTTGGGACTAAATTGGCCCATTTCTAGTATATAAAGGTATTCTTTTAAATATACTTTAAGTATAACAGTAGAAAACTTTGAGTACACAATTAGTTTACATCTATGTTTTCAGTTTGCACTGCAAGTATACTAAAAGTGAACTTTTACTGTAGGTATACTGATAGTTTACTAATTAAATACTTTTTATGCATTTTTAGTGCACTTTGAAGTATAGTCTAGGTAAACTACTAGTTTAGTAGTTTTATACTGCAAGTATACTGTAACAGTAGTAAATTTTAAGTACATTAAGAACACAGATTTACATATCTATGGTTTTGATGTTGTTTTACATCTGATGATTGTTTTAGATTACATGTGGAATCATCTGTTTTGGTTTCTTCTTCACTTGTTTTAGAAATTCTGTAAAGATGTACAATATCACCCCTAGCGTATAACAATGCTATATTATATTTCAAATTTGCTCAAATATATTTAGACTTTTCTAAGTATAAGTCAAATATACTTAAATGTCATTTTAAGTATATTTCTGAGAAGTATATAAACCACATTTACCACACAGGTAGACAAGATGTCATAGAAAATATGAAAACCTAATTTTGACAAAAAAAAAAGTGACATTCAACCTATTTTCGGATTTTCTGAAAACGTCCCAGTGCTACACCTGACAGGGTTTCCCAGATCGCATCACATGTAGCAAAAGTAGAGAAAAAAAATCCCATCAGTGGGAGGAATAGGTCACCCAAAATGAAATGATGTAGGCTGCTTTTTCAACGGAACATATTTAGAGAAATTTACCATTACATCACTTAACAAATGGATCCTCTGCAGTGGAATGGGTGCCGTCAGAATAAAAGTCCAAACAAGTCCTTTATCCGTAATATTTCTTTCTTCAATGAAAGGTCATCTTGTCTGAATCAGGAGAGAAATATGCACAGAAGAATTAATAAGCAAAAAACAAGGACATCAACATTACATCTTCAAGGTCCTAAACAATGAACAAAACAAACTGTGATTGGTTGCTTTACATGTCAGTCCAATGAAAGCTGCTATGGATTCTAAACCTTATGATCTGAAGGTCTGTCTATAAGCAAGACTAGATTTTCTGAGGAGCTCAGCCTCAAGCTAAAAAGTAAGAGAATCCAAAATTAGCATATTCTAGAAAATTAATCGATGGTGGAAGAAAAAAGGTTTAAAATTAGAACTTAAACAGAAAGAGGTAGGAAGAAGCAGTTAGCAGATAAAAAGTTTACAAGAATGAAGAAATAAAAAGAAAATGACAACAGACTGGCCGAACAGCACTGACAAATAAGTTAGATGTGTTCATGTCTCCCTCTAGTGGATACTTATGCTGATGAATGCTCAACTATTTTTTTTCAGGGCTGAATGTTTTTTAGCAGCATGAAACAGTCAAGAAAAACAAAAAGATAAAATCTGAAGAATTTTTCAGAGGCTGCTCAATAGAGAGGAATACTATTTTTGAAAGAAATATTTCAGTTTACAATGACAGCTTTGCTAGCATGGTTCACATGTGATATTTTGATACTGTGGTTTCCTGCCAACAAGTACACACACACACACACACACACACACACACACACACACACACACACACACACACACACACACACACACACACACACACACACACACACACACACACACACACACACACACACACACACACGATGACCTATATGGCCTTCTAACCATGTAAACCACTTTGTAAAATGTTCATAAACATCCTCAAAAACCAAAAGACACAAATAAGGTAAAACAGATAAAACACACCTGAATGGAAATGTTTACTAGTAATTATTAATAATAATTCTGATAGTATACTACCAGTCAAACGTTTTGAACAGTAAGACTTTTCATGTTTTTAAAGAAGCCTCTTCTGCTCACCAAGTCTGCATTTATTTGATCCAAAGTACAGCCAAAAACAGTCAAATTACGGAATATTTTTACTATTTAAAATAACTGTTTTCAATTTGAATATATTTTAAAAGATGATTTTTGAGCATGATCACTCCAGTCATATGAACCTTCAGAAATCATTCTAATATTCTGATTTGCTGCTGAAAAAACATTTATTAGTATTATTATGTTGAAAACAGCTGAGTAGAATCTTTTTCAGGTTTCTTTGATGAATAGAAAGTTCAGAAAAACTGCATTTATCTGATATAGAAATCTTGTCTAACATTATAAATATCTGTAATCGTCACTTTTGATCAATTTAAAGCATCCTTGCTAAATAAAAGTATTAATTTCTATAATTTCTTCCTCCCAAAAAACGTATACTGACTCCAAGATTTTGGATGGTATAGTGTATAATGTTACAAAGGCTTTTTATTTCAGATAAACATATTCAGATAAAAATCTTTGGATCTTTCTATTCATCAAAAAATTCAACTTTCAAATTTTGATCAAATTTAGCTTTGATCACAGGAATAAATTACATTTTAAAATATATTAAGATAGAAAGCAGTTATTTTAAATAGTAAAAATATTTCACAATATTACTGCTTTTGCTGTATTTTGTATCAAATAAATGCAGGCTTGGTGAGCAAAAGAGAATTCTTTAAAAAACATTAAATCTTACTGTTCAAAAACTTTTGACTGCTAGTGTAGCCAAATAGCAAACAACAAACTTCAAGCAGAATCAAATGTCCTTCAGAGCTGTTGTAATACTAAGAAATGTGACTGTATATTGACAATCCAGAATATTCAATCCAATTGTATTTTTAAAAATAACATACCAAAATGTTTAATATTTAAAACTGTTTCTTATTCAGATAACAGTGATGACTGTGCGCTAAAAATAAGCCCCTCTGCTCTAGGACAGAGCTATTCTGAGATCGACACTCAGTCAGACAGCCAATCAGGAGCCAAAGTATCTATAGACTCAAAGTGGATAGCGTAACACGTGCCACACTATTTCCAAACCGAAAACTGTTTGTCCAACAGGTCTCTTTGTCAACCAACTGCTCTTCATTTTAAGAAAAACAGACATCGTCAGCAGCAAGTACAAGATTCTTCTATTTTCTAACTAGAGGTGACATGCAAAAATGAATTATCTTGCTATTTTCGTATGCTTTCATTCCCTCTCTTTTAGAGATGTTGGATGTTTTAATAATTGGAGGAGGTCCTCATGCTCTAACCCTCGCTAGTCTGCTCTCAAATCCTGAACAACCTCTCTTCCAATCTAATGCTGACATCCTTCAGGGAATTCAGCTAAGCAAATCGAAAGCTAAAACTGTACGCTACAAAAACAAAAAGGGACAGCCTACCAGTGAGTCAAGCAGGACAACAAATTGGTTTTGGTTTATTTTTCCATTGCATATTCCTATTCTATAATTACAGACTGCTTTAGACCTTCTGTCCAACAGGGCCGGTGTTTGACACAGAGAATGAGGCCAAACATCAGCCATGTCCTCCGCTGCACTTCAAAGTGGTGGATTCGTATGGAAAATGGACATCGCTTTGGGAAAGTCAGTTTACCGCCCTGAACATCCCTCACCTCCGATCACACACACTGGTGCACACCGATCCATTTAATAAGGTAATTGAGTACTGGAATGTATTTGCTTCTCCATTTTGATAATGTGTTTTAGAAATACTTTACTCTTCGAAAAGAAGAGTTGTATGTTTTAACTAAACATCATTTGAAAAGTAAAGAGATTGCTCACCCAAAAATGAAAATTCTGTCATTAATTACTTACACTCATGTTGTTCTAAACCTGTAAGACCTTCGTTCATCTTTGCAACCCATCTATGATATTTTTGATGAAATCTGAGAGCTTTTTGACCCTGCATAATCAACAAGGGTACTACCACAGTCAAGGCACAGAAACTTGGTAAGGACTTTGTTAAAATAGTCTATGTGACATCAGTCAACCATAATTTTAAGAAGCAACAAGAATGAACGAAGGTCTTACGGCTTTGGAAAGACATGAAGGTGAGAAATTAATGACAGAATTTTCATTTTTGGGTAAACTATCCCTTTAACTGTCATTAGAGAACATTGAAATGTCATCTTAAAATCTCAAAGGAAACTTCAAGTAAATATTTATAACAGATGAACAGATGGTCAGATAAACAATGTACAAACAATAATGCAAACCAGCAAATAAATATTACCATGATGTTGACTATCAAAAGGACTAATAGTTCCTGCATCTGTGTGCAATCTTAGAAGGCCTTGCAGGACTTTGTGCTGGAGCAAAATCGTCAGGACGAGCTATATTGTCTACCTGAGAAAATTTACATTCAAGACGAGAATGCGTTTTTTAACGACAATCGCTTGGGAAAGAAGGACAAAAAGCTTCTCAGCGCAGCAAAAGGCCTGCAGAAAAATCTGTATTTCAGTCTTCCAGGAACACAGCTCAGTATAGACTTTTTCCAAGAGCAGGTCTGAACATCACGCAGCATGTGGAATTGAACAGAATGCCTGACTAACAATAATTAATAAACCGACTGTGAAACTTTTGAGAAACTGCATGTTTAGTTCACTCAAAAATTAAATTCTGTCATTACTTACTCACCCTCATGTCATTCCAAACTCATAAGATCTGCGTTTATTTTCGGAACACAAATTAGGATATTTTTGATGAAATCTAAGAGCTTTTTGACCCTGCATAGACAGCAATGCAACTGACACGTTCAAGGCCCAGAAAGGTAGTTAGAACATCAATAAAATAGCTAATGTGACAAAAGTGGTTCAGCTTAAAGAATCTAAATAGTGGTTCAGTGCAAAGAATACTAAAATATGAGTTTACTCAACAAACAAAACGCTGTTCTCGTAGCTTCATTAAATTACGGTTGAACCACTGATGTCACATGGAGTATTTTAACAATGTCCTTACTACATTTTTGGGCCTTGAATGTGGTAGTTGCATTGCTTTCTATATATGCAGAATCAGAAAGCTCTGGGATTTCATCAAAAATCTTCATCTTAATTTGTGTTGTTTTAAAGGTTTGGAACAACATGAGGGTGAGTAATTAATGACAAAATTTTCATTTTTAGATGAACTATGCCTTTAAGTATCAGTTGCAAAATCATTCTAATGGTACACTGACTTCTAATAAGGTGAATAGCGTCTGTTGGCTTTTTTCTCACTGTTTCTACCCCGCAAAGATTTGTAAGCAGGTACGAAATTCTGCGAAAAGGATTGCTCTATGGCAGCAACAAAGCATGTGCAGCTATCCTTCATAATTACGACAGTGGTATATTTACAGTGAATCACTCACTTGACTGTAGGAAGCTCAAAAGTCACAAAAATACAAAAAACGACATACCGGAGCTTTATTCAATCTTATTGTTTTAACGTGAAAGTAAGCCTGAAAGTAAGGTGAGACTTCAAGTTCATTCGCCACTTTAGGGAATTAACGAGTAGAACAAACAATGTGCAGTAAAGGGTAAAACTGTTTGCACTACAAACCAGTGTGTTCATAATTAAGATAATACATAAAAATAATATAATAAGACACACCAATTTGCAATATCAAGCAGAAAAACAAACTGTTTTGTACAGCAAAAAAAAGCTGGATGAGGATGAGACCGGAAGCCAGAGCCATATAATTTACAAATGGTCATGCCTACTCTTACGGGAAGAAATAGGTGGATAGGCCTAACACTTCTGGTATTAAGTAAAACTGTGTTGCATTGTGCTCTGAGCATTATGGGAAATTGAGTTTGAGTTTCAGCTATAACATTATCAACACTGGGAATGCTAATGCAATGCGTTTTAACACAAAACTAACTTTAAGTGTTCAATTATCAATTACATTGCCAAGGACTTTCACCTAGGTACGCAAATATGACCTGGACAGTGTTTTAATCAGAGCCACAGTGGACCGAATCATCCCAGTCTTAACTGAGGATGAGCACAAGGTGAAGTTTTTCAAGGTGACGCTACACACTGGGGAAAATTTAGAGGCAAAAAGAGTTATCATGGCGACAGGCCCTTCTAGGGCACAGATGGCAAACATCCCATGTTGGGTGCGGGCAATCCAGGAGAGTTACCCAGAGGAAAGTTTGCAACACACAGTGCAGCTCATGCATTACTTCTGTACACATGAAGAGAGGGGTGAAGCCTCCTCAGGTGGGTTTCTAAATGTGATATAAAGAACTAAATCCATACTATATCAGCATAATGTATGAAGATTAATGTTCTTTTTCTCAGGTTCTCCTTCTGTTTGTCAGATGGGTCAGAGAGTGATGGTGGTAGGTGGAGGTCTGACCAGCGCCCATGTTATCTCAATTGCACTGAAGCAGGGTGCATGTCATGTGACCTGGGTCTTACGTAAACACTTACAGGTAAATTACACCCACTCTGAGTGGAAACAAACATAAAGGTCAATGTAGAATCAGCTGATCAGAATTTCCAAATAACCCCTAACAATACAAAGTTTAGGGTTGTGTGTCACACAAGGGGTTTATTTCGCAATTAATGATGTGCTACCTGTAAAATAATAAATGGACATGGAATATTTATTAAAAAGTGAACTTTAGGTAAATTATATAAGCCACCAAATTAGTCCTAACCCTCTTTCTTTAGGCAAATAATCAGCAGTAGCACCTTTACTTTAAGGGATAGTTCACCCAAAAATGAAAATTCTGTCATAATTACTCACCCTCTTGTCGTTCCAAACCTGTTAGACCTTTGTTCATCTTTGAAATTTATTACAAATTATTACAAGATATTACAAATATTACACTTACAGGGTGATATAGGCTCGGCTCTTAAAGGGCCAGTTCACCCAAAAATGAAAATTCTGTCATTAATTACCCACCCTCATGTCGTTCCAAACCCGTAAGACCTTCGTTCATCTTCGGAACACAAATTAAGATATTTTTTATGAAATTCGAGTGCTTTCAGGAAGTCAACTGATACGTAGTTGGTAGTAAGGACACAGTTAAAATAGACCATGTGACACCAGAATACTTTTTGTGCACAAAGAAAACAAAAACAACAACTTCAAGAATTTTTTTCTTTTCCGCGTCAGTCTTTGATCTGCGTTTACGAGAAAGCTCTCGGATTTCATCAAAAAAATCTTAATTTGTGTTCAGAAGATGAACAAAGGTCTTATGGGTTTGGAACAAATAGGAGAGGAATGAAATTAGCTCAACTATGTAGGAAATTGGTTGCCAGAGATAACGTCAATTCTACAGATTATTTATGATCAATCATCAATGTATTTTCTATATGGCCATAAAGCATTAAAATAGCTCAAGAAATAATCCACAAAATAACAATCTACAAAAATCTGTTAAATCACACATACTCTGATTTAAATGCCAAACTTTTCTCTCTCTCTCTCAGCTTAAGCAGTTTGATGTTGGGGATATAGAGAGTCTGATTGGGCGCTATTCCCACGTTGAGCATGGCATCAAGATGGATGGCCTGGCGTTCCTAAGGCAGTTCTACAATGAAAGAAGTCTTCACAAAAGGCTAGCGATGATAAAACAAGCCAGGAAAGGAGGAGCAGTGACTCCGGAGGCCTACGCACAACTTCAGCCTTTCATTCAGAGTGGCCAGCTCCTAATCAGAGCTTACTGCCAGGTGTGTCAGAGACTTTTGCCTATATTGTTAGGCTCATGTGGGATGCTATGTGTCAAGAGTCAATGACTGAGCACGAAGTCTAAGGAATATCCAAATTCAGAAAGTCCACAGCACCAACCAAGTTGGTGGATTTCTTAAGTAAATGTAATCTGTATTCTATTAATCAAAACGTCTTTATTCTAAGGTGACTGAAGCTAAATGGTGTTATAAGTCCCAGCGTTGGAGGGTTTCCCTATGCAGTGGTGAACAATGGGGTGGGGAAAAGATTTGGCTGGCAACAGGCTGCAAGCTGGATGTTACCCAGGACCCTTTGCTTTCTGATGTCATGGCAAAATTCCCCATTCAAGTGAGCAAGTGGACATTTTAAGTTTGTACTTATTCAAAACTTTAAACCCAGGGTTCAATGTAAGCATTGTTACTCAAATATGTACAGTTGAAGTCAAAAGTTTACATATATTTAAAATCTTTGAATGTACAAAATGTCATTCATGTCAAATCAAATCATTGTCAAATCATTTTACCAAAATAAGAGGGAATCATATAAAATGCATGTTAATTATTATTTAGTACTGACCTGAATAAGATATTTCACAAAAAGGATGTTTAAATATAGTCCACAAGAGAAAACAATAGCCGAATTTATAAAAATCACCCCGTTCAAAAGTTTACATACACTTGATTCTTAATACTGTGTTGTTACCTGAATGATCCACAGCTGTGTTTGTTTTATTTAGTTGTTCATGAGTCCCTTGTTTGTCCTGACCAGTTAAACTGCCCGCTGTTCTTCCGCTGATTTTGAGATCCATCTTTTCACACTGAGGACAACTGAGGACTTATATTCAACTGTTACAAAACGCTCACTGATGCTTTAGAAGGAAACACGTTGCATTAAGACCCAGGGGTGTAAACTTTTGAACAGAATGAAGATATGTGGATTTTTGTTATTAAGCTTCCCTTCAAAAGCTACAGAAGACACTTACATGTTTCCCAGAAGACAAAATAAGTTAAATGTACCCTCATCTTCAAATACAAGCTCTTAATGCATGGTTTTTCCTTCTGGAGCATCAGTGAGCATTTGAACCTTCTGTAATAGTCGCATATCCAACTATCCCTAGTCCCTCAGTTGTCCTCAGTGTGAAAAGTTGGATCTCAAAATCATACAGTCATTGTTGGAAAGGGTTAAAATACACAAAAAATGCTGAAAAACCAAAGAATTTGTAGGACCTGAAGGATTTTTCTGAAAAACAGCAGGCAGTTGAACTGTTCAGGACAGACAAGGGACTCATGAACAACTATCACAAAACAAAAAACACAGCTGTGGATCATTCAGGTAACAACACAGTATTAAGAATCAAGTTTATGTAAACTTTGGTATGTGGTCATTTTTATAAATTCAACTATTATTTTCTCTTGCGAACAATATGTAAACGTATTTATGTGATATCCAGGTCAGTATTAAATAAAAAATAACATTCATTTTGTATGATCCCTCTTATTTTGGTCAAATAATAAACATTTTGCAGATTTTGCAAACTTTTGACTTCAACTCTATATACATTAAATATTACATTATATACATAGTAATATAGGCCAGACTCTTAAAGAGATAGTTCACTCAAAAATGAAACGTCTCTCATTAATTACTCATCCTCACGTCGTCCAAACACATAAGACCTTTGTTCATCTTGGGAACACAATTGAGATATTTTTGATCAAATCTAAGAGCTTTCTGAACCTGCATAGACAGCAATGCAACTGACACGTTCAAGGCCCAGAAACGTAGTAAGGACATTGTTAAAATAGATCATTTGACATTAGTGATTCAACCGCAATGTTATAAAGCTATAAGAATACATTTGTGCGCATAGAAAACATAAATAACGACTTTAAACATCTTAAAATTTAGCATTTTCTTGCTTGACAGGTTTTGGAGGGCTGGCCATGCATTACAAGATCACTGCAGTGGACAGCAGGATGCCCCCTCTACTTGACAGGGCAATATGCAGCACTTCAGGTGCTGTTATGTTGTTGTTATGTAAATATGATGTGTGATATGAGGTGAAAACATCTCAAAGAAGTGAGTCATCGCACTATGAGTCATCGAGTAATTTCTAGATAACACCTGCACGCTAACACTTTTATCATGTATCAGGCTGTAGATAACATTAACACAAGTACTTACAGTTAACAGATATATGAAATATCCACAGGTTGGGCCTCACGCAGTGAACCTTGCAGGGGGTCAAGCCGCAAGTATACGCATTTTCAAAGACATCATAACTCAACACAGCGGATTGGATGAGAGTACATCAGAGAGGAAGAAGAACCGCACTGAAGAGTACATATCACATATGCACGGCCTCATGTGGTTGTAACTAGGGATGGGCAATACCACTTATTTTGTTTTCGATACGATACCGATATTTTTAAGGCCAGTATCATCGATATCGATACCGATACGATACTTCTAAACTTAATTTTTAATTATTACATTTATTAAATTAATAAGAGTAAAATATGTAATTATGCCCTTTTTATAACCTTTTACACTTTATATTTGAAATGCAGTTTAACATTTAATATGCAACTAATTAAATTTTATTTTCCACACGTGGTTAAAATATGTTTATTTTAGTGGTAACTACAAAACCTACAGTTGAAAATACTTGGTTTCATAAGGGGCTGCCAGTGACAGGCTGTTGCACACATAAAATACAACATTTTTATTCTGCCAGTGTATAATTTATATCATCATTACTACAAAACATGATCAATGAACTTTAAGTGTTAATTTAAAGAAATGTAATTGCACTTGTGAAATGCAAATTATGTAAGCTTCAGTTTCAGTTTGTTTATTGAGAAATAGCTCAAACATGTTTTTATTATCTGTCCTCTGATAAGCATAGTACAGGGCTGTCGTTCCCAAAAGCATCAATGATTTCTTATGATACTTTTAGGAAACACAGCCCTGTTTGAATGCATTGTCTAAAGGGAGTGAATGCTCTCTGTGATTGATTGGTTCTGTCTTGCATCATTTGCGTGCGGTCACATGAGTAGGAAAAGTGTTCTATCGTGAACAGTAATTCTCCAACATAGGTTATGCATCCAATTCAATGCACATTGTACTCCTTTCTTTTTGTTATATAAACAAAATCACTGGTAAATAAAACACACCTTAGTATCGATATTTTCAATTTGAGTATCGATACTTTTGATACTCGCATCAGTATCGATATATCGATACTTTAGGATCGATATGCACATCCCTAGTTGTAACATCCACACAAACACCTGGGAGTCTCAGTATCAGGTGTTAAACTGACAGTAACAAGAAAGTAAAGCATTTACAGCACAAATGCTTAATAATAAAAGAATGAACTCAATTTAAAAATCTGGGGCTCATTTTATTAAACTGCTAGTCATGTGTTAATCCATATAGTCACTCTTTGTGGCTCACAATAGTGCTGAGTCATTGTGACTATTGTGACTGGCACTGTGCCTTTAAATAATAAGAATCTTCTGAGACTCAACGTCAACATATAAAACACACACCTGTCATAGGTGAATACAGGTGTATAAGAGCGAATAACATTGCAGTGCCGAGTTGTGTCAGAATAAATGTGCATCTTGTTTCGTTTTTGACTTCCGGTGCATTTGGGAACTCACAAGCTGAGATCTTAAGTGAAATATTGTGATCATAAGGATATATCAAGGTGTTTATGATGATCAGAAGAGTTGATAAGGTTGTTTTAAGCGTGGAACAGTCTGAAGGAGTCGGGGCTCGAGTTCGCCGGAGTATTGGACGCAGAGAAGTTCGTTTTTATTGTTGTTTATCATTTTTGTATTACTCTTTGTTTTGTGTTTATTTTGAAATGCACCGTAATACAATGCATAAATGCACTATTTTATTTCAGCTGAAGAATCTCGACCCTTTTCTGATGCTGGATGAATTCTGTAGCGCCAAACCAGCGGGTTTTCCTGATCATCCTCACCGTGGATTTGAGACGGTAAAAGCTATTTATTTTCCAGCAGTTAAGTCGTGTATTTTCAGAGTATAAATCACTTTTGTCACTGTAAAGGGCGACAATTCTTGTTAAATCCATTATTACGCGCAGTCAGATGAAATGAATTAAAGTGAATGGCAGTGTTGCCAGATTGGAAATGTCCAAGTATCGTACCAGAAGCTCAAAATTATCGTATTTGGGAGAAAATTATCGTATTTGAGTCAAACGTTCAAAATAAAGATATTTATCTAGGTTTTACAGCTATTTCTCCTTTTCAGCACTCATTTTCTATACCTTGTTGCAATGCTAAACTAATTATCTTACCCTAGTCAAACGTTCAAAATACAGCTATTAATCTAGATGTTACAGCTATTTATCCTTTTCAGCACTCATTTTCTATACTTTATGTTAAACTAACAACCTCAGTTTTGAGACAACTGACCTAGTTGTGACAGGAACGTTAACTTGTGCTCGTGAGAGAGAGCCATTCTCTATGATGATTGGTTGAGAAAACGTAAGATTGGATGAAAGACATGCGTAACGCCACGTTCACGTCTCCTCACAGTCATGAAGGTAGACGTAGGATCCACACAGCTAGATGAGAATAGAAGCTCTATAATTACAACGACCATGGTGTCACAAAATTCTGAAATTATCGTACATTGTGGTATTATTGATCGTACATCGTACAGAGGTCAAAATTATGGTACAAATACGATAATTATCGTACGTCTGGCAACACTGGTGAATGGCAGTGTTACTTGCCTTCACTTCCTGTTGCTCTCTTTTTTTACAGTCTATGCTCCTGACCAGGGGGCGCGTCGCGGCTCAAAAAGACAAACCCGGTATTGAGATGCCTTCAGATTTCAGCACGTGTAGTTTTATCTCACGAAGGACTTTGATGAACTTTAATGTGTAACGTTAGTTGTTTGATTTTATAATGTACCTAAATAGTTCCTGACAAACAAACGGGAATCTGTTTTCTGTGAAACAACTAGATAGAACTCTTATCCTGTAACCTAATAACAAACGGCTGCGATTAGTCCACCCTAAACCTCGCTGAGAAAAGTAACACGTACAACGTGACAGCACCGTGTTTCTGAATGCCGCTTCGACAGCCGTCTAAATAATTATTACATTTTCCAACTAAATAATGACGCTGACAATCGTTAACTTTGATTGAATTAGAAATACATTATGAAAAGAGTTAAAACCGGAGAAGGTGGATTTAGAGACACCCCTTTAACCACTAGAGGGCTCATATGTACCTAATATTTTAGCTGTCACTCAAACAGGCTTTTGTTTGCTTTGAGGTCGTCTATATGTTGATGTACTCCCAAAACATTGATAAAATTAACTTTTACAACATATACAGCTTTAAAACAGTGCTGTCAATAGATAAAAAAAAAATCATTAATTAATCACAGTTAGGCCAGACTTTCAGAAATTATGCCGCGTTCCAGACAACCCGTAACCCGTGTTTTTCTGACTTTCTACCAGTGAAAGTGCACTGGAACGGCAGTCAAACCCGTGACTTCCCACTCGTGAACTCGTACTAGATCTGATCAATGTACTCCCAGTTACGAGTTCTGACGTAACATAGCCGCGAAACAACAAAGTCAGCCCTGCAGTGTTTATGCAAGTGGCACACGGTGGAAAAATAGAGCTTAGGACAATATAACGTTGCAATCAAATTAATAATAATATAAAAATAATAATAATTCATAAATGTGCCCTGTCAGTTTGGCGTGACTTGCCTGGAACGCTACAAAGTCGTGAGTCGTGGTTTGAAGTGGTGATTTACCAGTTAAAAAAAACTGCCTGGAACGCAGCATTAATCGCGATTAAACCCACCTATCATTAATGTTTTTTAAATATACTTGCAATAATTTCACATTTAATCTTGAAATTAATGTAGAAACAACATAAAGACAGTATATTTTCAATATTTGTAAATTTTTTACTGATTACTCTTTTCCTAATATTTAACCATTGACTATAGCCATTCAACATTACAGTATTATTAAAAGCTATCAATTTTAACATTTATTAGACTTAAAAAAATAACATCTTCTATTTAAAGTGAACTTAAAACAATCTTAACATAAACCAATTATTCACCTGCCCTTCAGCAAGTAGGAAATATACAGAAGTTGAATAAAATTATCAAGCACTAAATACTAAATTAAAGGGATAGTTCACCCAAAAATGAAAATTTGATGTTTATCTGCTTACCCCCAGGGCATCCAAGATGTAGGTGACTTTGTTTCTTCAGCAGAACACAAACGAAGATTTTTAACGAAAACTGGTGCAGTCTGCCAGCCAAATAATAGTAGTGGATGGGTACCAGGCCTTTAAAAGTAAAAAAACCCACACACAGACAAATCCAAATTACACCCTGCGGCTCGTGACGATACATTGATGTCCTAAGACATGAAACGATCGGTTTTTGCGAGAAACTGAACAGTATTTATGTCATTTTTTACCTTTGATACACAGCCACGTCCATCTGTCCTCATGCTCATTCGGCTCGTTACACATGAACGCGCTCTGGCGTAGTATATGCAAAAAACTCGCAGGGTGTAATTTGGATTTGTCTGTGCATGTTTTTTTTTTACTTTTAAAGGTCTGGTGCCCATCCACTGCTATTATTTGGCTGGCAGACTGCACCGGTTTTCGTTAAAAATCTTTGTTTGTGTTCTGCTGAAGAAACAAAGTCACCTACATCTTGGATGCCCTGGGGGTAAGCAGATAAACATCACATTTTCATTTTTGGGTAAACTATCCCTTTAAATATAGATGAATCCTTAAATCTACAAAATTGATTTTCTCATTTTTTTGGTTTGTTTGTTTGTTTGTTTTACTTCTTTGAATAATAGACATCAAAGTCGCTGGGTTATTAGCTTATTTGGCTGCTATTACTTTAAGAGTTCCCACTGCTAAACGTGATGCGGATCTGACACACGTGCTTTAATATGAAATGATATAGAGCACAGTATAATGACTGACAGGAGAGGTAAATTCATTTTTACTGACATGGCCGACATCTCAACTGACCGCACTTCACTGTTGTTCTACTGAAGCTCCTTTACCTGTACTTTTCCCACGCTCCTAAGACTAGCGCTTGGCGCTGAAGTGAAGTTGGAGTGCGCGTCTGAAAAGTCTCCCATTTGATGTGGTCTTAAAGACATT
Organism: Garra rufa; assembly: GCF_049309525.1. NCBI lineage: Eukaryota > Metazoa > Chordata > Actinopteri > Cypriniformes > Cyprinidae > Garra > Garra rufa. Next base: position 13,603,167 of record NC_133380.1, read on the forward strand.
CTGTGACTAAATAAACACTTCTTTTTAAGAAAAAAGAGACAGATGCAGCAGTTGTGAGTGGGGTGGCCGACACTATCCCCTCCCCTGTTAAATATTTTTTATGTCGTTAAACTATAAAAAATTAATCGCCTACATTAAAGGAACACTCCACTTTTTTTGGAAACCAAAACCAGCTTTGTTAAAATTGCCTTTTTTCTGTTTGAACATGACATGTGGAAGGACTCTTTGAAACGAAAAGAAAAAAAAACCCAATTGGGTTCAGTTACATCACAGCAGCGAACCAGAATTTGCTACTTTCTAGTTGGTTGCATCTGATGATGGGGGAGGGGCATTATCACTCTAGAGCAGATCTGATTGGACGAATATCTATGTAGTGTAGAAAACAAAGTCTGTACATTTTAAAGTAGTGCTGTCGGAATTAGTGTGTTAAAGGAACACTCCACTTTTTTTGGAACTAGGCTTATTCTAGGCTCATTCTCCAACTCCCCCCCGAATTAATAAGTTGAGTTTTACCATTTTGAAATCCATTCAGCCATTCTCCTGTTCTGGCGATATCACTTTTAGCATAGCTTAGCATATTTCAAAACGGTAAAACTCAACTTATTAATTCGGGGGGGAGTTGGAGAATGAGCCTATTTCCAAAAAAAGTGGAGTGTTCCTTTAACACACTAATTCCGACAGCACTACTTTAAAATGTACTGGAAAAACTGCTAAAAAAATTTATAACTCATCCTGCACTACATAGATATTCGTCCAATCAGATCTGCTCTAGAGTGATAATGCCCCTCCCCCATCACCAGATGCAACCAACTAGAAAGTAGCAAATCCTGGTTCGCTGCTGTGATGTAACTGAACCCAATTGGGTTTTTTTTCTTTTAGTTTCAAAGAGTCCTTCCATATGTCATGTTCAAACAGAAAAAAGGCAATTTTAACAAAGCAGGCAAGAATATAAATTGTCCAGTAAACCACTCCCATCACTTTTGGCAGTCGAACTACTCAAATACTGTTCACTCAATGTGAGAGGATGTATGCTCATTAAAAACGCTTCCTTCTAAATGACAGTGTTTGGCCAGAACTGGTCCTGAGGGTATTTTCTGAAACTTGACTAAAGAAAAGCTGACCAACTCACTTAGCCTCTGAGTTATTTATTTACAACATCTGATGTACTCATTTGTTTACTCACAGTTTGGCAATGTGTCTCTATGGAAAGCGGTTCTGTGTGGCTGTGGAAATCATTTAGACTTGTTTCCTTAAACAGTTTGATGTCATCTATTCCCATCTGCACAGATATACTCTCATCTCATTCACTATAGAGAATGCGTCTGACGATGTCGCCTTCACTCATGAATGGATTTTTCTTTTAATACTTGTATTCAGAGATTTGCTGGAAAGTGACTCATTATGAGAGCACAAATATTTATTCCTTCCAGAATGGTAATTTGTTCTGCAGGCATACAGTATATAACACAGACAAACATTATACAATAGACTTTAGTCAGGAAAGATGCAAATTAAAACAAGGCTGTGAGGGATAAATGTCCAGGCTGCTCGTCGAATTTAGGCCGTCTTTGTAGGCTCAAGACGTTTAATTCCTTATATTATGAGCCTTATTACCAGAATCAGACATGCAGGTGTGTTTTCTCATGAACAGTCATGTGACCATCAGATCACAGCTGTGCTTAGAGATCACAGGCTGCCTGCGGCCACAGGTCAAGCAAGCCTCTAAGAGGTCAGATGTTGACCTCTTACCGCCTCCCGTATCCTGTTGAGAGCAGCGCTGTCTGTGTGGGAGATGACACGCAATCCGTCCACGCTGTAAGTCAGACCACCTCAGCTGACCATGTAGATACATTTTTGCTTTTTTAGTGGACAAATGGGAAACCGCTGCAGGCGGTTTTTGTTAATTGGAAACATTTTTATTTAATATATGCAAATTTTCATTATGACACATTAGCATCAACCCTCTAGCTCTGTCTTGGCCTGGAAGAGCTATGTTTTTATGGTGGATGAAAGACCTTTACTAGACATTCAGAAAATATGTGTATTTATATTTGTGTCAGAATTATTACATTAGAACGTCAGTCAATAACAATTTTAATTTTCCATCTTACAGCCTATCGGCTTTTGACATTAGCTTTATAGTCCATCAGGGCTTTACCAAACTCCCTTGAACATAAAGTTTTTGTGTCTGCTCTGCAAATGCAGTCCTTGAAACATGTTTCAAATTTCACCTGTATGATTTTTGACGTTTATTTTCTTCTAAATGAACGTCAAGTTGATGACTTTTCCACACTTACTGAATTTTGTGTGAAGCTGCATTCATTTCAACCAGGAAACTACAATCTTACACCTCAAAAGGCTTTACATGTGGGGCTTTTTTCATTATAATGTATATGTGGTTAAATATGTTTCACTTTTTTCACAGGTAACATACTTGTTGAGTGGAATAACAGCCCATGAAGACTCCTGTGGTCACAGCGGAAGGTTGGAACCTGGGGATCTTCAGGTAGAACATCTTGTGGAAAACAAAAAACATAAATTTTTAGCAATATAACTTTCACATGATACAGTTAGATGAGAACAAAACTCACTGATATACAGCTGAATCTAATTTATTAACTGCAACATTGACAGTGTTATTGAATTGAATCAACAATTAACTATTGCCTTCTGTAGAGCTGCTTATAGACCTTATAAGCTCTGCCCCTTTTCAGCGCTGTGCTCATTGTCTTCTGTCTTCCATTTGTATTTCCTATAAAAGCCTGTTTTTGCCACTGAATAAAAAACTAAATAGGTAATTGCAACTTTTTATCTCAGAATTCTGACTTTTTTTCTCACAATTGCAAGTTTACATCTCTTGATTTTGACTTTTGTCTCAAAATTGCATGATACGAACTCGCAATTCCGACTTTTTTCTCAGATTGCGAGATATAAATTTGCAATTGCGAGTTATAAAGTCAGAATTGCATGGCATAAACTCTCAATTGCGAGTTATAAAGAAATAAATGCAATTCTGAGGGATATATGCATGATATAAACTCACATGTCTGACTGTTTTGTACGTTTATATGCTTTTTCTCTCAGAATTCTGACTTTATTCTCAGAATTGTGAGATATCTTGCAACTAACCCCCGGTTTCACAGACAAGGATTAAGCCTAGTCCTAGACTAAAATCTAAGTCTAAGCTGATTTAACTGAAAGAAACTTGCATGGACTGATCTTAAAATATACCAGTGCCTTTGTTTTGTCTCAAGATGCACACCAGTAATGTTTTTTCGAAGCACGTTTCCTAATTGAACTATGGCCTAATCCTGGTTTAGTCTAAGCCCTGTCTATGAAACCAGACCTAAGAGTTTTAAAGTCCAATTTTGAGGGGAAAAAAGACTGATATGTTCTCAGAATTTATTTCTCTAAGAAATGAAGTCAGAATTGTGAGTTTATTTCTCACAATTCTGATTTCATTTCTTAGAATTTCAAGTTTATACCTTGCAATTCTGCCTTGTTTTCTCACAATTCTGTTTTTTAAAAAAGTCACAATTACCTTTTTTTTTTTATCCAGTGGCAAAAACGGGCTTCAATAATTTCCACAGAGCACACTTTAGGTCATACAAATTTATGAATGAACTGCTTGTTTTAAAATGTTCCTGGTCTACTGACATCTGCCTCAAACATTACAATGCTCATGATAATTTTGTTAACCCCACAATAAAGCGGTATATAAATAAATGTGACTTGACTCGACCTCCTTAACATCTTTCGAAATGATGAAACATTACATCAGGTGCATTAAAAGATTTTACAACCGGTTCAAGCTGGTCACGTAAATTTGCAGTGTGAATTCGAATAGAAAACTGGTTGATTTAAAAGTGCCTTCTGTGAGAACTGTATTATAAATGAACAATTTGTGAAACTTTTACGATAAAGACTAAATGTCAAATATCGTTTTGAAAGGACCTTTTGTTTATAAGCAACACATCAGAACTATGTACACTTATTCAAGTCTGTCATGCATAGAAGAAAAGCCACTATTTCACTTGTTTTGTATGCAAACTGTAAAAACGGTTTGCAAAATAAAATAATGTAAAATAAAGCTATAATAAAATGTATTTACGTTTAATAGGATATCCACGCACACACACACACACTCATCAAACAGACTAAGAGCTTTTACACCCGTAGGGAACTTCCTGTGTTGTAAAGCTGTCTCAATTTCTCCCGGGTCAGTGAGGGAATGTTTTAATGGGCCTTTAATATGTCTGTAGGCCTCACTACTTTAACTACAGCTCGCACCTAACCTCCAGCTACTGGGGCTATGGCCTTACCATCAAACACTCAGGGACTCCCTGATATTACCAGTAGTGCATAGAAAGAAAAACCTGGAGTTTTTCACTCCATAACTAAAACCATCTAGTGCACAATGGCTCCCTGAGAGGGGCTGCTTAACCTCAGAACGAGTGGAAATTTCCACTAAGAGAGAGCGAGAAAGGAAGAGGCGAAAGAAAAGTGCTCCATTAGGCATATTAAGCTGTTCTTATAAAACTGGAGTGGTTCATTTTTACGCTGAAATAAAAGCTTATAAAGTCTCTCATGCTCCACGTGAAGATGACATTAATTGGTGCGCAAAGGCCCTGAACCATGTGGTTAGTCGGTTTATTGGCAATTGCTACCAGATAGGTTTACCATTTGAAATAGAATAGAATAAACATTAGTGTTTGTTCTCACTCTCTCTCTTTGTTTTTTGTCGTGTTAGTGGATGACGGCAGGTCGTGGGGTAATTCATGCTGAGATGCCTGTGTCGGACGAACTCATTCATGGCCTTCAGCTTTGGGTGAACCTGAAAAGTGCAGATAAGATGGTGGAGCCTCAGTACCAGGAGCTGAAGAGCAAAGAGGTTCCCAAACCCAGTAAAGATGGCGTTACTGTGAATGTCATCTCAGGGGAAGCTCTTGGAGTAAAGGTGGGTGTTATAGCACAAGATACTGATCTAAGAGCAGTTTTATATTTTGGTTTGGTTCAAAAGCTTACATACACTTGATTCTTAATACTGTGTTGTTACCTGAATGATCCACAGCTGTGTTTTTTTTTCGTTGATAGTTGTTCATGAGTCCCTTGTTTGTCCTAAACAGTTAAACTGCCCACTGTTTTTCAGAAAAATCCTTCAGGTCTCACAAATTCTTTGGTTTTTCAGCATTTTTACTTATTGTACCCAACCCTTCCGAACAATGATGGATTTTGAGATCCATCTTTTCACACTGAGGACAACTGAGGGACTCAAATGCAACTATTAGAGAAGGTTTAAACACTCACTGATACTCCAAAAGGAAACACAACGCATTAAAAAGCCGAGGGGTGAAAACTTTTTGAATTTGAAGATCAAGGTAAATTTAAGTCTTCTGGGAAACATGCAAGTATCTACTGTAGCTTCTGAAGGGCAACATTAAATGAAAAAAATATAATATTTAGGCAAAATAAGAAAAATGTACACATCTTCATTCTGTTCAAAAGTTTTCACCCCCTGTTCTTAATGCATTGTTTCTCCTTTTGGAGCATCAGTGAGTGTTTGAACCTTCTGTAATAGTTGAGAGTTCAATACGCAAAAACGCTGAAAAACCAAAGATTTGTGAGACCTGAAGGATTTTTTCTAAAGAACAGCAGACAGTTTAACTGTTCAGGACAAACAAGGGACTCATGAACAACTAGGTTGTTAAAAAGCCTCATAGTAAGGTTGTTTCTTGCCTAACTTAGTTAGCACAAGTGCTTCACATAGAGCAAAGGTTCTCGCTTAGGAGCCCATGTTGCGTCTCAGTCCAGTTTCTTCTAATTTTCCTCATAGTTTCCAGTTTTATCTCTCATTCACTATCAGTAAATATGCTAAAATGATTTAAAAAGTTTATTTTAAAGGTGGCGGTTGAAACTCTCTTAATAGTTTTCTGATAAGCTGAAACATTAATGGATGATTTTACCTGCCAAAATGTCTGCATGTTTATCAGGTGATAAAAAACATGCTCCTCATAATTATTATAAACTCTTTGAACCAAGCCACTGAGCGAAAGAAAAAAAAAGTAGTCAGTACACCTCCTTTTGCCTGACACTTGCATCTGTTTATCGTCTGTAATTGCGCAAACGCAAACGCATTCATTTGTGCATTCATTTATCAACACATTACAACTATTACCCACGCTTCTGTCTGTCTGTTTCCTGTCTGGTTTACGAGAAATACAAAATACAAGATTCTAGAGTCATGCCGAGCAGCAATAACTCAATGTTTGATCCAAACGCCTGACTTCTTTGTAAATGTTCCAACCAATCAGAACGTCCGAATTACAATCTGATACCAGAGTCCATCACGCTAACTGCTGCTGCAAGGGCATCCTCTGCCCCCTCTCTCAGACAACAGCAGGAAATTCAGAGCAGGCTTCACTGGAAGTGGTTTTTGTAAAATGTTTTTAAATGTAAAATGTGGTTATAGAGGGTTTCTCTAGGGCAGAGGGGTGGATGCAGCGTTGAAGTTAAATGTGGGTCAGCCAAATACTTGGGCTTACTGGAACCAGATATGCACTGGAACTCACACACAATGTTTTTACATCTGTTTGAGCTCATAATTTAAACAATATTGAACAATTTTTCTTGTTTTTGTCTTGTAGCAATATCGAAATCTGGTAAATTGGATGTGTTATGAATAAAGAGCATAACATGTTGTTGTCACAGTAGTCTTCTGCTGTAAACCATAATTATGTTGTGGTATTTACAAGTCTTTCCTGTTGTCAGTCGAAGATTTACACGAGAACTCCAACCATGTACCTCGACTTTGTGCTGAAGGAAGGTGCAAAGCATGTGCAGCCTGTTCCTAAAGGTAAACAATGATTATCAAATGTCTTCCTGATTATCAGATGTATTTCCTCCATGTTAGGTAAAGTTTTCCATTAAATCCCAAAACATAAACATGGTCTACATGGCATTTTCACTTGCTAAGGCATACAAATTTTGAGTGAGCGTTTATTTTCCTCATGAAACGTGTGACTGTGAAACATCATACCTCACACGAAATTCTTGGAGAAGACAGTACTGTATAATTTTTACTGAAATAGTGAATGAAGTCATAGTTCAGCCTTTGAGTCACTACAACACCGTTTTCTTCGTTTGGCTCATCTTGAAGGGTTACAAAGGCAGAATGTCAAGTATTAACAAAATAAGTTCAGTGCCCATGAAGTGTGCTTGTATAAATAGTACAGTTTGACTCACCCTTAACATGCCCTTAAAGACATAATGTAACCTCTTGGCATGAGTATCGAGCTTTTTGTACGTCAATATCCGAATCTGACCGCAATAAGAGAGGATGCGGTTTAGTCAAATGCAGTCAAATCATTGGGTTTCGCTGGTGTTCTGAAATGAGGAAATATTACTTGTTAACTTATGTTCAGCTATTCTTTTTTAATAGTTAACTTTTAACAATTTTTGAATTTTTCAAATCATCAGTCATCAAAGCTTGGTAAATATTGGCCACAGACAATATTTCACCAAGCTGATAACTCACTAAAAACTCTAACAGATCATGTTTTCATGCCATTTTAAGTCTAATTTAATGTAACAAAGTGGTTATATAAGTGGTGTGTGAGTTGTTACTTACTTTTTTTAATTAGTCTTCCCATTAACGCCATTATATTGTTGAGGGACAACATTTATAGGATACATTGAGAATGAACCCATACTACACTCAGTGGCCAAGTGATGCTTATGGTCCATGATATTGCCACAGATTCTGTGTAATGAAAACTATACAGTCCCAAAGAATTGTTTAAGTTGGTAAAGATGTTTAGTTTCCACTTTAAGATTAAAATGTAAGATTAAAATGCTGATAAAGTCAAGAAAAGATGACACATAAACACTAGACAGCATGACTGAAATATTAAAGTGTTAAAAATAAATAAAACATGTTTATTCTGTGGCACCTAAAAAAATTATTTGGCGCCCAAGTTAGTTTCTTACTCAGTTACTTTCCCTTATTCATTCTCAATTACCCCCCAACAAACCCACCGCATGCTTTAGGGGGTCTGTAAAACTCAAAAGGGTTCTAGGGTTGATTCATATAAAATGTCACTTTTTGACAATAACGCCATTATATTGTTCAGGGCTCCAGACTGTGACTAAAACGGTCACATTTGTGACCAAATTTCACGAGGTCGCCACTGGTGACTATATAAATCTAAATGTAATGACCTAAAAAAATGGTTATATTCACGTATTAAACTGAGACAATGCGCATCAAAGTTTTGGTGGATAAAAGACTTTCAAACAGTTCTCATCTCTGCTGAACAGCAGCGCTAACGCCACACTTGATAAACGCAGCTCCAGCTGTGGCAGCATGAGAGAGATTGAAAATGACGAAGACGGGCAAAGTAAAAGTGCAGACAAGCAGTGTCTATTTTGAACACAGCTTCAACAAACTACAACAGGTAAAGCTGTCAGCTGTTTCAACATTAACAACAGTGTTGGGGCTAACGCATTACAAGTAACGCAAGTTATGTAATAATATTACCTTTTCCAAGTAACTAGTAAAGTAACGCATTACTTTTTAATTGACAAAAATATCTGAGGTACTTTTTCAAATAAGTAACGGCAGTTACTTTTTCCCCCCATTTATTGATTAAAAGCTTTCCTGTCCCCATGTTGAGAGAAATTGTGAGATGTTACTTTAGTTCTAGAATAAATGTGAACATGCAAAAAAATAATCTCACTCACTAAAAAACAGATACGGTATTCCTCAAAATGAATAAAAACAGTGAAATTCAACACAAACCTGCAATAATTAAATATGTTGAAAAATACAAATATCCTACAAAAAATAGAACTTATTACATTAAAAACAAGCAAGCAAGCCCTGCCCAGATTTAAAAAATAAAGTAACGTAACGCATTACTTTCCATTAAAAGTAACTAAGTAACACAATTAGTTACTTTTTTAGGGAGTAACTCAATATTGTAATGCATTACTTTTAAAAGAAACTTTCCCCAACACTGATTAACAATATTGTTAACATTTCTCGTTTATAATCGAAACTATTCTTGTTATCAAGATCTTAGTCTACAGTCCCTGATAGCACACGCTCAGAGACGTCTATTTGACATCTGCATTTACATCTGCAAGACGTAGTTCGCTCATCTGCAATACATCTATTGGACATTTCCTATCAGATGTCAAATAGACGTCTATTAGATGTCTGTAAGATGTTTATGATTTAGAATGTATGTAAAACTGACATCTTACAGATGTCTGCCAGACGTTTGTACACCGCAGAAGCTTTCCAGATCAAGAGATCTTTAACAGACATCTTGCAGACGTATATGTGTATCTGGGAGTATATGCTGTGTTCTGTTAATGCATGAACTTCATATTTTTAAAGTGCAAGCGCACTTGCCGTCCAGTAATCGCATAAGCTTTGTGCTGTTACCTTTTAGTAAATAGAGTATCAGCTTTAAAATTATGCCAAATTCACAATGAAATTCAAATAATTTCAATAAATACGGTCTTGGCGCTCTTTAATGCAACAGGAGCCAGGAGCGATTGCTTTATCACCTTAGTTCAAGCAGCAAGCGAACCCCTTACATCTTTCTCTGCACTACTATAGTACGAAATAAACATGTATGGACGTCAAAAGTTAGGCTATTTTAAAACATAACCTACAGGACAACTTTCTGAAATGTATGCAATGGCTCATTCAGTGTTTCAAATTGCGGAAAATGTGTATAAAGCTTATAAACATTGCTACATACCCAGATAGCACATGTACGTCTGCAAGATGTCAGATCTCTAGATCTGGAAAGCATCTGCTGTGTACAAACGTCTGCCAGACATTCTAACGTCTGGCATACATTCTAATTCATAAACATCTTAAAGACATCTAATAGACATTTATTTGACATCTGATAGGAAACGTCCAATAGACATATTGCAGATGAGCAAACTATTTCTTGCAGATGTAAATGCAGGTGTCAAAATAGACGTCTCCGAGATGTACGTGTGCTATCAGGGTAACAATACATTTACCTCAAAATAACCTTTCGGCATCCATAAGCTCATCAGTCAGCTAGAAAAATATAACTATAAACAGGAGGCTTTTGCTGTATTGATGCGTTATTGCATATTAATATTTTAACTTGTTGTCTACATGATAAGAGAATGCAAGAAGCTAAAGTTGAAATTGAACACTTCCTATAAAATTGCTGGATGTTTGAAAGACATATGACAACATTTATAGGATACATTGAGAAGGAACCCAAACTACACTCAGTGGCCAAGTGATGCTTATGGTCCATGATATTGCCACAGATTCTGTGTAATAAACAATTATTTGTGACTGTATAGGTTTCAAGTTGGAAAAGACGTTTAGTTCCCACTTTAAGTTAAACTTATTTCCCGGGACATTTACAAGATGGATTAATATGCTAAAGAAAAGATAACACATAAACATATGACTGAAATATTAAAGTGTTAAAAAAATGTATAAAACATGTTTATTCTGTGGCACCTAAAAAAATTATTTGGCGCCCAAGTTAGTTTCTTACTCAGTTACTTTCCCTTATTAATTCTCCATTACCCCCCAACAAACCCACCGCACGCTTTAGGGGGTCTGTAAAACTCTAAAGGGTTCTAGGGTTTATTCATATAAAATGTGTCACTTTTTGACAGTCTCAGTGTCAAAAAGTCTCCCAGTTTAGCTGTATTACCCTACAATTATTATTATTTTTTAATTACGGTTCCAGTGTTTTAATTACAGTATGCCTTTCGCAGGTTGGACGGCTTTCATCTACACCCTCGCAGGTTCTTTATGCACTGGTGAGTTCAAATGAAGACCGTATAAAAAGAAACTTTGTCTTCCTGCAGGCAAATCCACTAGCAGCTTTCTGTCCTTGAAATTCAAGCAGGTGCTTTTATGATTATTTTTCACTTCCCCTCTCTCTCTCTTGGACATCTGACAGACATTTAGACTATTCCTGTGATCTTGTGCCAATGGCAACTCGAAACTCTCACATTGAGAAATGAGATTGCCAAAGCACTGTTTGATATGTTGATTTATCAGATTGATTTTTGATGATTTCCAGGTTGAAGGAAATTAAACACACATTCATTAAGAGCAAAGACTCCACCTGTGTCTTCAAAGGGCTTTCTAAACGAATCATGTATTGCTGTTGTTCTCTGGAATACATTTAGTGTAAATCTTTTGGGGAAATTGTCAGTGGGTGGGATAATATGTGGGACCATCTATGCCCCACAAAACATATCTCTTGTTGACATTTTTCCTCATTTAATTTGGTAATATGGTAGGGTATCTGGTCTTCAACAACCTTAAATTAGCCTTTGGTTGTTAGACAGGTCTAGTTATGTCAAATGATTAATGGTGTATATCTAGTTTTATAACATAATTTGTATAGGATTGTGAAATTTATTCTAGCTATTTATATTCCCCTCAGGACCAGACGATGATCTGCGCACAATTGAGCCACACCACACGGTCGTTTTGGAAGGAGGTGAATGCGTCAGAGTGGAAAACAAGGTTGTTGCTTTTTTTTTTTCTACTGTTCCTAGGAGGCTTTTCTAGATTTTTTTTGTATGAACTCAGGTTTATTGTAAATTCAGTCTGTTTATTCACTTCATTTTTATTTCCAGGCAGCTGAAGAGTCTCACTTTGTGTTAATTGCTGGTGAACCCATTAATGAGCCTGTGGTTCAGCATGGTAAGTTATAATGGTATTGGTAGGTAACTGGACAGTTATTTATGAATTAGGAGTATAATTATATGATTTGACTATTCATTAATCAATATTTGCTGAGAAAAGAACTCAAAAAGAAGACAGTCGTGGCCAAAAGTTTTGAGAATGACACAAATATTAGTTTTCACAAAGTTTGCTGCTCAACTGCTTTTAGATCTTTGTTTCAGTTGTTTCTGTGATGTACTGAAATATAATTACAAGCACTTCATACGTTTCAAAGGCTTTTTTCGACAATTACATGACATTTATGCAAAGAGTCAGTATTTGCAGTGTTGGCCCTTCTTTTTCAGGACCTCTGCAATTCGACTGGGCATGCTCTCAATCAACTTCTGGGCCAAATCCTGACTGATAGCAACCCATTCTTTCATAATCACTTCTTGGAGTTTTCTTAGAATTAGTGGGTTTTTGTTTGTCCTCCCGCCTATTGAGGATTGACCACAAGTTTTAAGATCTGGGGAGTTTCCAGGCCATTGACCCAAAATGTCAACGTTTTGGTCCCCGAGCCACTTAGTTATCACTTTTGCCTTATGGCATGGTGCTCCATCGTGCTGGAAAATGCATTGTTCTTCACCAAACTGTTGTTGGATTGTTGGAAGAAGTTGCTGTTGGAGGGTGTTTTGGTACCATTCTTTATTCATGGTTGTGTTTTTGGGCAAAATTGTGAGTGAGCCCACTCCCTTGGATGAGAAGCAACCCCACACATGAATGTTCTCAGGATGCTTTACTGTTGGCATGACACAGGACTGATGGTAGCGCTCACCTTTTCTTCTCCGGACAAGCCTTTTTCCAGATGCCCCAAACAATCGGAAAGAGGCTTCATCGGAGAATATGACTTTGCCCCAGTCCTCAGCAGTCCATTCGCCATACTTTTTGCAGAAGATCAATCTGTCCCTGATGTTTTTTTTTTGGAGAGAAGTGGCTTCTTTGCTACCCTTCTTGACACCAGGCCATCTTCCAAAAGTCTTTGCCTCACTGTGCGTGCAGATGCGCTCACACCTGCCTGCTGCCATTCCTGAGCAAGCTCTGCACTGGTGGCACTCCGATCCCGCAGCTGAATCCTCTTTAGGAGACGATCCTGGCGCTTGCTGGACTTTCTTGGACGCCCACGAAGCCTTCTTAACAATGCAGTGGAAAGTTTTTTTTCGGGATTAAGTTTATTTTCATGGCAAAGAAGGACTATGCAATTCATCTGATCACTCTTCATAACATTCTGGAGTATATGCAAATTGCTATTATAAAAACTTAAGCAGCAACTTTTCATATTTCCAATATTTATGTAATTCTCAACTTTTGGCCACGACTGTGCATTGTTGTGTCAGACGTGATTTAAGTTTTGATATTTTTTATTGCTTTATACTCCTTATAATTGATGTATGGTTTGTTAGGATAGGACAATATTTGTCAAAAAATTTAAAATCTAGAAACCTGAGGGTGCAAAAAAATCTAAATATTGAGAAAATCAACAAATTGTCCAAATTAAGTTCTAAGTAATGCATATTACTAATCCAAAAATTAAGTTTTAATATATTTACAGTAAGTAAACATACTGTATTTCTTCATTATACAATTTTCAGATTTTTCTAAAACCAGATCATTTATTTATGTTTCAGGGCCTTTTGTCATGAACACACAAGAAGAGATTAATCAAGCCATCTCAGACTACAGATCAGCCACTAATGGATTTGAGAGGGCAAAAGTTTGGAAATCAAAGATTGGTCAAAAGTTCTAAAGTTTACTTAAAGATGCATCTCTATGGGAATATAGGTGCTTATTTTATGTTTTGTGTGCCTTTACCTACTGTAAAAATTCAGTGGCCCCAAGAAGTATTTGGATGTTTAATTCACACTTAAAATGTATCCACCTTTTATCCACCTTGCGTCAACACGGAAGCAAGCCTATGGGTGAGATTTCCGGTTCATTATCCGCTATAGGAAAATAATGAGAAGAATAACACCATGGTAAATGGTAACACTGTTTGCACTACAAACCAGTGTGTTCATAATTAAGATAATACATTAAAATAATTTGGTAAGACACATCAATCTGCGATATCAAGCAGCATAGCAAGCTGTTTTGTAACAATAAAAATAGCTGGACATGGATGAGACCGGAAGCCTGACCTATAAAATGTACAAATGGATAAAATGTGTAAATAAATCTAATAGCAATATAGTAAGATCAAAAAGTTTTGAATGATGAATTATGGACACTTTCTGGTTTTATGTTTATAGTTGTGTGCTGAATTACATCTGTGGTTACTCTGCTAGTACTCCTGTGTTAACTAACTTTATACGTCCACTAAAAAAATCAGCTTGGGATCAGTTGTTAAAAGTAATTACAAAAACAGCTTTGAAAACTAAAGTTGGTTCTGGAAAAAAGCTCTAACATCATTTGTTAGCAGATGCCGGTGTGATCGTTTTATATAATACACTGACATTTTCTAATACACTGACAAATTTCAACCATGGTTAATAATAAAGATGCATTGTATTGTATTGTATTTATATTTTTAAATGCAACTTAAGGGTACATATTTTTGGGGCCACTTTATTTGCAAAATGTTACTCAAATTATTTCTGATGTATTTCTGGTTGTTACAAGGAAGTTTAGTCTGATGTATTACTTCAAATCAAATTTGTATTTGTTTTAATATCCTTTAATGTGAATCTATTTATTTCTATTTTTATTTTGTACTAGGCTCTGGCTTTTCACATTTTATCTAATAACATGATTTCCTTTTTCCAATATCTGTGTCAAGTCTTCTTTTACATTAAAGAGATAGTTTACCCAAAAATGAAAATTGTGTCATTAATTACTCACCCTCATGTTCCAAACCTGTAAGACTTTCGTTCATCTTCAGTACACAAATTAAGATATTTTTGATGAAATCAAATCTTTCGGACCATGCATAGACAGCAACGCAACTGACATTGTCAAGGCCCAGAAAGGTAATAAGGACATCATTAAAATAGTCCATGTTACAGCAGTCATTCAATCATAATATTAAGAAGCTAAGAGAATACTTTTTGTGCTCAACAAAAACAAAAATAACAACTTTATTCAACAATTTCTTTGACACACGTTCACAAGAGCACCATGACCCATGCATGTAGTAGTTCTGACGTAGAACACCCATCTCTTAGTTCATCGTTTGTATATTCTGGTTCAAATAAGTAAGGCTAGGCAAAAAATTGCAAGTCATCCTCTGTCGAAATCTTCTGACATGTTTACGAAGAATGAATTTCATCAAAATCATAAAACTTAATTTGTGTTCCAAGATGAACGAAGGTTTAAAACCTCAAGTTTAAAACAACATGAGGGTGACTAATTTATAACAGAATTTCATTTTTGGGTGAACTATCCCTTTAACACTCCAGATTTGGACCGCACAATTCATCCACATTTTATAAAAGTGCCCCTGTTCAGAATCTACACAAACAATCAGGTAATAGAATCATCTGACCACTGATAATAGATTATTCTGAAGCTTTTAAAGTAAAAGCCTTCAGATAAACGGATAGAGCTCGTGGAGTGTGGGTACAGAGGACGGCACTCACAACCATTACGCTGCATTAAAGCTCCCTCTAATTCCCGACTCGTATTACAAGCTCATTGTTGGGTCTGCCTAGGAGTGAAGCACACACACACACACACACACACACACACAGAAAAAGAGAAAGGGCATGTCGGCTTAGCTCCCCTCCTTTTTCATCCCGCCACTTTGCTGCATTTAAGTGGGATATTGGCTGGATTCAGTCTCTCTTCTCCACGCACTCTCTCTCTCTCCTCCCTTCATCCCTCTGTTCCCCCCTTCCCTCCTCCTCTTCCACCTCCACCTCCTCCTCCTCCCCCTCTTTCACTCCTTGCCCTCTGTAGAGGTCTGGATCACATTTAAAACCACATGTTCCTGTGTGCGAGCAACTGAGCCTGGAAGTCAGCAAGCAGGAAACGCGGTGACAGCAGAGTGGGACTGGAGCGCACAGCGACGGGACAGACATGCACGCCTCCCAGATGTCCTTGCATGCACTGGCGGCTGAAGAAGAGTGGATGTAAGTCTATACACAAGTATTGTTTAACACATCTGGATCCGTGGAGACACTGGGCCAAACCTGGCCGGTCCAAGACGGATGACAGCATCAAGGGGTCGTCCTGATTAGAGAGAATCGCAGAAAGTCCAGAGAAGACCATCGCTGATTGATGTCTCTTTCTCCTCCTCTTTTTTTCAAAGAGGAGAGCCCATTTGGCTCCGGGAAGTTCGTTGTGACAGGTCTCTATTGGTGCGCCTGTGTGGTCCTGTGTGAGAAACCTGCTTTGTGATTTGCTAGCGCACGTGAGCGTATACGCAGACAGGCCTCCCTCACTGCTCAATCACTGGACGGTACCCTGGAGAGTAAGTAGCAGGATGAAGACACAGAAATGTGCTGGACTTCACATGTTGTTACTCCTGTATGTCAGACTGATGCTGGCCGTGGACGCCTACAGACCCCAGAGAGTAAGTATGGCATCCCTCGGCAGACATGTAGAACACCAAGTGCAGCCAAAACCTCAGGACATTTTGTTTGTTCACAGTCAAATTTAAATGATACTGAGGTTTGATTTATTTTTTTATAGGTTTTCAATTAAGTTGAAAGTTACAATGTCCATATTCTGCTGTGAGGTCTTTGAAAAGCAGAGTCTGTTTAGTTACAATCTCAAAAATAAGAGTTTTGAAAGAGGGTTTTCCAGTGATCCAAAAGAACGAAGATCCTTCGTAGGTTGTAGGTTTTCAATTTCAGGTTGTAGGTTTTCAATTGTTATGATGTCCATATTCAGTTGTAAGGTCTTTAAAATGCAGAGTCTGTTCAGTTAAAATCTTAAAAATAAGAGTTTCAAAAGAGGATTTTCCAGTGATGCAAAAGAACGAAGATCCTTCGAGAACAGTCGAATATGAATGATCCTGAGATTAAGTTGAATATCAGTTTTGTTTTTGTAGGTTTTCAATTGTTATGATGTCCATATTCAGTTGTGAGGTCTTTAAAATGCAGAGTCTGTTCAGTTAAAATCTTAAAAATAAGAGTTTCAAAAGAGGATTTTCCAGTGATGCAAAAGAACGAAGATCCTTCAAGAACAGTCGAATATGAATGATCCTGAGATTAAGTTGAATATCAGTTTTGTTTTTGTAGGTTTTCAATTGTTATGATGTCCATATTCAGTTGTAAGGTCTTTAAAATGCAGAGTCTGTTCAGTTAAAATCTTAAAAATAAGAGTTTCAAAAGAGGATTTTCCAGTGATGCAAAAGAACGAAGATACTTCGAGAACAGTCGAATTTGAATGATACTGAGGTTAAGTTGAATATCGGTTTTGTTTTTGTAGGTTTTCAATTGTTATGATGTCCATATTCAGTTGTGAGGTCTTTAAAATGCATAGTCTGTTCAGTTACGATCTTAAAAATAAGAGTATTAAAAGAGGTTTTTCCAGTGATCCAAAAAAACGAAGATACTTCGAGAACAGTCGAATTTGAATGATACTGAGGTTAAGTTGAATATCGGTTTTGTTTTTGTAGGTTTTCAATTGATATGATGTCCATATTCAGTTGTGAGGTCTTTAAAATGCAGTCTGTTCAGTTACAATCTTAAAAAATTGAGTTTCAAAAGGGTTTTTTTCAATGATCCAGAAGAATGAAGATCCCTCGAGAACAGTCGAATTGGAATGATACTGAGGTTAAGTTGAATATAGTTTTTGTTTTTGTAGGTTTTCAATTGTTATGATGTCCATATTCAGTTGTGGGGTCTTTAAAATGCAGAGTCTGTTAATTTACAATCATACAAATAAGAGTTTCAAAAGAGGGTTTTTCAATGATCCACAAGACTAAAGATACTTCGAGAACAGTCGAATTTTGAAGGATACTGAGGTTAAGTTGAATATCGGTTTTGTTTTTGTAGGTTTTCAATTGTTATGATGTCCATATTCAGTTGTGAGGTCTTTAAAATGCAGAGTCTGTTCAGTTAAAATCTTAAAAATAAAAGTTTCAAAAGAGGATTTTTCAGTGATGCAAAAGAACGAAGATCCTTCGAGAACAGTTGAATTTGAATGATACTGAGGTTAAGTTGAATATCGGTTTTGTTTTTGTAGGTTTTCAATTGTTATGATGTCCATATTCAGTTGTGAGGTCTTTAAAATGCAGAGTCTGTTCAGGTAAAATCTTAAAAATAAAAGTTTCAAAAGAGGATTTTCCAGTGATGCAAAAGAATGAAGATCCTTCGAGAACAGTCGAATTTGAATGATACTGAGGTTAAGTTGAATATCGGTTTTGTTTTTGTAGGTTTTCAATTGTTATGATGTCCATATTCAGTTGTGAGGTCTTTAAAATGCATAGTCTGTTCAGTTACGATCTTAAAAATAAGAGTATTAAAAGAGGTTTTTCCAGTGATCCAAAAAAACGAAGATACTTCGAGAACAGTCGAATTTGAATGATACTGAGGTTAAGTTGAATATCGGTTTTGTTTTTGTAGGTTTACAATTGTTATGATGTCCATATTCAGTTGTGAGGTCTTTAAAATGCAGTCTGTTCAGTTACAATTTTAAAAAATTGAGTTTCAAAAGGGGTTTTTTCAATGATCCAGAAGAACGAAGATCCCTCGAGAACAGTCGAATTGGAATGATACTGAGGTTAAGTTGAATATCGTTTTTGTTTCTGTAGGTTTTCAATTGTTATGGTGTCCATATTCAGTTGTGGGGTCTTTAAAATGCAGAGTCTGTTAATTTACAATCATAAAAATAAGAGTTTCAAAAGAGGATTTTCCAGTGATGCAAAAGAACGAAGATCCTTCGAGAACAGTCGAATTTGAATGATACTGAGGTTAAGTTGAATATCGGTTTTGTTTTTGTAGGTTTTCAATTGTTATGATGTCCATATTCAGTTGTGAGGTCTTTAAAATGCAGTCTGTTCAGTTAAAATCTTAAAAATAAAAGTTTCAAAAGAGGATTTTCCAGTGATGCAAAAGAACAAAGATCCTTCGAGAACAGTCGAATTTGAATGATACTGAGGTTAAGTTGAATATCGGTTTTGTTTTTGTAGGTTTTCAATTGTTATGTCGATATTCAGTTGTGAGGTCTTTAAAATGCAGAGTCTGTTCAGTTACAAACTTAAAAATAAGAGTTTAAAAAGAGGATTTTCCAATGATCCAAAAGAACGAAGATCCTTCAAAAACAGTCGAATTTGAATGATACTGAGGTTAAGTTGAATATCGTTTTTGTTTTTGTAGGTTTTCAATTGTTATGATGTCCATATTCAGTTGTGAGGTCTTTAAAATGCAGTCTGTGTAGTTAGTACAATCTTAAAAATAAGAGTTTCAAAAGAGGTTTTTCTAGTGATGCAAAAGAACGAAGATCCTTCGAGAACAGTCGAATTTGAATGATACTGAGGTTAAGTTGAATATCGGTTTTGTTTTTTTTAGGTTTTCAATTGTTATGTCAATATTCAGTTGTGAGGTCTTTAAAATGCAGAGTCTGTTCAGTTACAAACTTAAAAATAAGAGTTTCAAAAGAGGATTTTCCAATGATCCAAAAGAACGAAGATCCTTCAAAAACAGTCGAATTTGAATGATACTGAGGTTAAGTTGAATATTGTTTTTGTTTTTGTAGGTTTTCAATTTTTATGATGTCCATATTCAGTTGTGAGGTCTTTAAAATGCAGTCTGTTTAGTTACAATCTTAAAAATAAGAGTTTCAAAAGAGGGTTTTCCAATGATCCAGAAACATTTATTTTTAAGAATCACCCACTCTTACACTGTTCCAAACCTGTACGACTTGCATTCGTCTGAGGAAAGACAAAAGAAGATGTTCTGAAGAATGTTTAGGGTCTAAAACAACATTGGACCTCAGTTTTGGCTGAACTTTTCCTTCGAAATAGCAGTTCCAAAACGATTTAGCATCATTTTGTGCTGACTCACTAAACAGGGACCTGTTGCAAGCTCAGCAGGGCCAGATGGGGCCTCCTGCTGTGACCTTAAGGTCGCTTAATCGCAAAATCATTTTCCTGAATGTTACCGTGGGAAGTGAGGCTTAAATCACTCTGAAGTAAATTACAATTTTCACAATTGCAGTCTTCGATGTAAGATATATGGCTCCTCTGAAAGCACTCTTGGAAACTCAGTGGCTACTTGTGAGAATTTCCAAAGGCAAGTTGTTAAGGCCATTCATCTGTTTTTTTTTGTGTGCGTGTATATCAATGGTAGGTTACGTAAGAAATGTTATGGGTTCCAAGCAGTGGCGCAACAGGATAATATCCTATTAGTTTATACAGAAACACTCGATAAAGAGGCTGTTTTATCCTATGTGTGTGGGATCCGAGGGCAGCCTGAGGCTTCGTAAGGTCTTTTATATGGTCAAACTCAATCCGTTTCATTTCTTCTTCCTTGTTAGCGGTCTCCACCTTATTAACTTTGCCCTGTTGTAACTCATATTCTTACTTTTCTTTTAAATCCCTCCTCATTCTCTCGCTCTTTCTGTTTGTTGTTGCTGTGTGCGGGTAAGTGAAAGCAGACGGCTCCACCCTAACATACTGAAGGGATCATAGAAGATCATGTCACTACACGAGAGCAGGATGCGAGGCTTCTCTAGTGATGACTTCCATATCGCGTGCCAGCCCTCTCCATGCCGGCCTCGGCTGTTTTACTTTCCGCCCGCTTTGTGGCTTTCCCGTCTCATAAAAGCATGATTGGAAGTCCTTTGGCCCCTATTGCTCTTTCTTTTTTTTTAATCGCCCTTTTTGTGGGACACACCCGGTGTGTAGTAAACATTCGTAACCAAGCCAGTGCTGGTTTTTGCTTGCTTGAATACATCAATATTCACAATAACTCATGTGGTATTGATTGAGAGGTGGCAGACTTCAGGGTTTGTGTGTGCACTCCAACTAATTAAGCAAACCCTGTGTACGTAATCCACACTATAAACTCTATCCACTTCCTTTTCTGTTTTGTAATAAAGGGTAAACCGGTGACAGACCAGTGTATTGATCAGGAGTGCATTTTTTTTTTAAATGGAACTATGTTTGCAAGGTCTGTTGTTACAAACAGAGTTCATGGTAATGGATATGACAATGTTAATGTATTTGGTCTTGGTGGAATAGATCTGCACAAGTAGCATATGTAATAACCTGTTGCAGAACTAAACAGGTGGAGCTGGGGAGGTGGAGGGTTTCAGAGGAACTCTAAAAGTGCGTTACAAAACGCTCTAGTGAATGCTAACCAGCCATATAAATGTAAAGCAGCAAGCTTATTGGCTGCATATACAACATGAACCAATTAGATTGTTCCAAGTAGTTTAACACTGTGAATATCATCAGTTTGCGTTAACAACCCATCAGCCTGCCCCATCTATCAATGCTTTTGGGAAACGCTCCCTAGGCTGGCCAAAAAAGTTTACTTCCAGAAAAAAAAAAAAAAAAATCTACAGATAATGTACTCACATTCTTGTCATCCAAGATGTTCATGTCTTTCTTCAGTCGTAAAAGAAATTATTTTTTCTGGGGAAAAATTTCAGGATTTTTCTCCATATAGTGGACTTCTATGGTGCTCCGACTTCCAAAATGCAGTTTAAATGTGACTTCAAACAATCCCAAATGCGGTTGTAAATATTCCCAGTCGAGGAAGAAGGGTTTTATCTAGCGAAACGATCATTTTTTTTTTTTACAATTTTATATATTTTTTAACCTTAAACACTCGTCTTGTCTTACTCTGTCTGAACTCTGTTTTTTTCCGGTTCAAGAAAGTTGATCTTCTTTGCATGTTCACTTTGAAAACACTGGGTCAGTACTTCTACAGCGATGTAGGAAGATCATGAAACTGTTTTTTTTTTTTTTCAAAAATAATCATTTCACTAGATAAGACCCTTCTTCCTCGACTGGGATCGTTTGAAGCCGCATTTAAACTGAATTTTGGAAGTTCAAACTCGCGGCACCATAAAAGTCCACTTTATGGAGAAAAATCCTGAAATGTTTTCCTCAAAAAACAGTGTTCATTATCTGTACATTTTTGTTCTGGATGTGAACTTCACCTTTAAAATTGGTTAATGTAATAAGTACCGATACATATTGGGTTGTTGCTCAAATGCTCACTTAATCATTTGTTTTTAAGGTCTTATTGCATGCCGGCTGAGCTACCAAGCAAGCTTGTTATGTCCGGAAAGCGAAACATATGGAGCTGTAATCATAATTGTGTACGTAAACTATTACAAGTGCTCACTGTATAACTGCCTCTAGTGTTCATACTGCAGTGATATGTACTTATTGGTTCGTATTTCGCGTCTTGCAAAAAAGTTCCCACAGGTACTTTTTCATATGAGATCAGGTAAAATATTACAGTAATACTGATAAGCAGACTGATATACACTAATAATATTACGAAATATCAGATCAAAAATGCCATGACCAATAAGAAACATGTTCCAGAGACTACAACATATTGGCATTATATTGTCCATTATTTACTCTACTCTGGAGGTATGAATGTCAGCATTGGCGGCTGAAAGAGTGACCACTGTTGACTTTGTGAAGGTTGTTCTGCAGCTGTCACTAGGCATTTAGTAGTTATCCAATCCATGTTTTGCAAAACAGCCATGCTGTTCTGTTCATATTGGTGGCACACGTCCCAAACTCCAATCCCTGGGATCTGTGTCTTCACTGAGCTTCTAAACAGGTGGTCCATACTGAGCTAATAGAGCGTATGTTCCAGTTGTTTAGAGTGGGCCTCTGCCAGAGGCTGTTACATGTGTTTGGCTACACAAGCTGGTTTGAGAGAAGAAAATCTGAACTTTATGGCCTGACAACAAGCCTGGACTGAGCGCAAAGCTCTAGACAAGTTCTAGAGACTGAACTTGAAGAATCCAGCACTTAGGTTGTGTGCAGTGAGCAGAACTACTTCAGATGATTCAAGACTCCTTTTACCCACTCTGGAGGTTGCACTGCTTTGTTAATTTTTACATCTTTTCAGCAAGCTGTAAGCGAACACTCTGTGGATTATATACAAATTTGTAAGACTAAGGATCTGTGTAGGGTCTGATGCAACACTGTCTATTCCTCGGTTACAGAACTACATGAGGAACATCTGCATCCTTTCCCTAGTGATATACTGATTCTTCACACAGCCAAAAAAAAAAAAAAAAAAAAAAAAATGCTGAGAAAATCCAACTTTGATTATCACTACTGCCCTCTAGTGGATAGAAGAAAAATGTTCCTTTAAATGTGCACTCAGATGTTTTATTTTTAAAAAGTTGTAGCCTACCACTAAAGAAATCAATAGCTGTAGAATAAAAGTATCTAGTTGATGGTTATACCCGACTGGTTAGCCAAGACTTTACACACCTCACAGGCAGCAGGAAGTTTGTATCATGCAAGTCTTTGTAGTAGGTTGTAAAGTTGGGAAAGAAGGTGTTTCTAATTTGTGTAGAATTAGGGCATTCATTTTTAATCCTTAACTCCCGCTGTGCTGTTCCATACTTTTGGCTGAATTTTGCTCAGCATGTCTCAAACATATTCCTATAAAAACGTTTCCCCTTCTATTAAAATCAGCAGCCTCAATGCCATCATTCTTTCCCCATTCTCCATAGGATATAAACCAGGAGAAGTGGGAACAGGAACTGAGGGAAGCTGGGAGTCTGGATGAGCTTCTGATGTTGACCGAATATCCGGACTGGAAGCTGTGGAGATGCAGACTCAAGCTAAAGCACTTTGAATACGCCACTCCACCTGAGAACCGCAGGTCAACTCGCTTTGCGGCTGCATCATTTAGTCCAGAGATGCTTAAAGGTTGAAACCTTCATGCAAACACAATTAGGGACGTGGTGTCTAATAGTAAACTGATTTGTGTGCCTAAAAAGTACCTTTTTTTCCAGACATTGATGACGAATGGCAGAAAACACAGTGTATGCCCAGAGAGACGTGTGTAGATGTGGCTAAAGAGCTGGGCACCAATACGGCAGTGTTCTTTAAGCCTCCATGCGTCTCTGTCTTCAGGTGTGGCGGCTGCTGCAACAAAGAGGGAGTTACCTGCCGTAACACAAGCACGACTTATGTCAATAAAACTGTGAGCACTACTCATTGCATTGCGTGGGTATTAGACAAAAATTACTGTCCAATCTTACACAGTCTTGAAGGGAACCCTGGTGTTTTAAGACTTGTAATGATGTCTCTTACTAAAATATGTAGTAGAAAACCATTGAAAGATTGACGTTATTTTAATATATTTTGGACTATGGGGGCGCCATTATTTTGATTACGTAGGTAATGGTTGCTTAATCTGTTGCTATTTTTACCGCAACACAACTCGTAATGTATAACAATACAGATAAAATGCCACTTCGTGTGGCTTTTAATTAAAATTGTCAGTCAAAGGGCATCAAAAGAAGCGATGCAAGTCTTCACTGCTTTCCTAGTGATAACAAGAGGAGAAAAGACTGGGAAGATGCCTGTTGGCGCATAATACTGCCTAAAGACCCGCGTCTTTGTTCTCTCCACTTTAGCCCTGATGCCTTTGAGGCTTTTAGTAGACCACAGCTGCTGAAAGAGCTTACAAATGATGTAAACATGCTGGTGCTTGTCATGATGCCACAGCCACTGAAGGAGTTTCTCAGAGTTGGCTTCAATCGATGGTACGGCATTTGGTTTGAGCCTTGGCTTATATCCATCGGCACCTGTAAGCTCTGTGGTAATTGTATCAGTATTTTATTTTCCTTGTTGTGTATTCCAAGTTGTGTTGCTGTAAAAATAATGGCTCAGTGCCAGTAGTATAATCTAAACAACTAATTTCCAACAAAAAATCACCAATTTTAAAACATTTTCTTTTTAATAAAATCACGTAAACTCAGAGTGAGGGTTTAAACTTTTATTTTATAATCACGATGAACACTTAGCATAATGAGAAAGATATTGATATTGATGTATGATGTAGTTTCCATAAGTTTATAAATGATTTACCTTCCAAATCTGATGAAATGACGCACGTTGCGTTCCCAAATGAACATTATTATAAACCCAAACTCACAACAACATGCAGAGATGGAGTTTGAGACGCTCCACACATGTAAATGATAAAAGTTCCTGTGGAACAGTATACTGTGAACGGAGCTGCTATGAGATGCACGTAGGTATCCTACTACACGCATGTAAATAATTAACGCACATTTATTAAACCTGCATCGCATATATTTACTTAACAGAATTGTAGCATTTGTGAATTCACAATTATGCTTAATTATAATTTTGAAATGGGTTTAATATATAACGCAGCCTTGGAAAACAGTCTAATAATGCGTTTCATGGATTCTTGTCCGTGAAATGCGCCACTTCCGGTATTTTGCCAGTTACTCGATGCGGGCAAAATGAAATCTAATGTCATCCAAGATGTCATGTCTTTCTTTCTTTAGTCAAAAAGAAATTAAGGTTTTTGAGGAAGACATTCCAGGATTTTTCTCCATATAATGGATTTGAATGGAAGCCAACAAGTTGAAGGTCCAAATTGCAGTTTCAATGCAGCTTCAAAGGGCTCTACATGATCCCAGCTGAGGAATAAGGGTCTTATCTAACGAAAAGATTGGTCATTTTCTAAGAAAAATACAAATGTATATACTTTTTACCCACAAATGCTCGTCTTGCACTAGTTCGACCTCACACATTACGGAAGTACCAACCCAGTGTTTACAAAGTGAACGTACAAAGCAATTCAAACACCCTTTACAAAAAAAGGTAAAACAACAATGTCGGGCAATTTTGAAGTTGGAGGAGAAAATTAGAGTTTTTTTGCCCTACACTACCTTTTTTAATCGAAGTACATAGAGGAAGAACTAACTGTGTGTGACTTTTCAGACGTGATTAAAATCGAGCTGGTGCAAGTGAGCATTTGTGGTTAATAATTACATACATTTGAATTTTTTTAAGAAAACGACCGATTGTTTTGCTAGATAAGATACTTATTTCTTGGCTGGGATTGTGTAGATCCTTTTGAAGCTGTATTGAAACTGCAATTAATACCTTTAACCCATTGCCCACCATTTAAGTCCACAATGTGGAGAAAAATCCTGGAATGTTTTTCTCCAAAAGAAGAAAGAAAGACATGAACACCTTAGATGACATGAGGGTGAGTAAATTATCAGAAAATTTGAATTCTGGAAGTGAACCTCTCCTTTAATGTGTCATTAATGTTAATCAAACAACAAAAGATGTTAAATAAATGTATTCCCCCATGAGAAATTTGGTCACCCTAAATATAAATGAATGTAAAAAAGCAACCAGAATCAAAGAAAATAGATAGTTACGAGGTCTGAAACAACATGAGGGTGAGCAACTGATGACAGAATTTACATTTTTGGCTGAACTATCCCTTTAACATATGTGTTAATGTGTACATTCTGTTCCACTTCACTGTTTGTAAAAGACATCTTCTTTCTCACAGATTTTGAGTGTGAGTCTGGCTCCATATAAATCTGGACCAGAGCCCGTGCTGGTGAAAATAGCCAATCACACAGAGTGTATGTGCCAGGAACATTCGCTGATCCGCAGACATGTTCGTGAGAAGCACAAGAAGAGGTTAGTAAAAAAATAGGTTAGTGTGAAACATGAAATATTAAGTATGCAATGTAAAATTCAATAATAACTAATGTTTCCTGAGATGATAGATTTAGAAAATGCCAGACTGATTACAACCTAGTTGGATGAATTTATCAATGAGGCAATCAGTATTCCCCAGCACTTACACAGAGTGCAATGCATTTTTATGGAAATTGGCTAGGTCTTTCTTGTGGTGTAACATCAAACTCTTTGAAATGTTAGACCCAACCCTTATTTTTCCAGTGCCATGCTGTGTTATTCACTGTTGATACAACAGTGTTGCTCTTGGAGAAATTACAGATTGTGCCTTGCTGAATGGCAGCCATATGTAGGAGTTCGAGTGTTTGCTGGCATAATAATATGTCTGCGTGTGTGTGTATGCAGTTGCTCTCCTACACGTAAGCCAGAAGACAAGAGGCTGTGCAACAAAGGTTTAATATGGGACTGGATGGCAGAGCGATGTGTGACGTACCCCTCCAGTAAACAAGGTCAGTGAGTAATTGATTTCAACTCACGCATTGCCACTTCCTGTTCTGGCCTAATGCATGGATAGCTTACCTCGGTTACTTTTTATTGCATGTTAGTCACTATATTGCAGGAACTTTTAGTCAATATAGACCCATCAAGGCACACACAACAACAAGACTACTATGTTTTTGCACATTTATTACATCTGCGCAAATGCTTTTATTTTATTTATACTTTTTTTTTTCTATCAGAGCCTCCATCTACTGTCAGTGAGGAGGACTGTGAGATTGATGTTGAGCGATGTGAATGTATTCCAAAAGTATGGACACACAGATTACACCATACGTGACAATTCAGCAAATCTTCTGAAGGTAGAACAATTTTTTCAAAAATAATGGATATTAAAACGACGGCATTTTTCTGCCATGTTTAAAAATCTCAATTACGAGATTAAAGTAAAAATATTTTGAGAATAAAGTCGAAAATACAAGAATAAAGTAGACATTATGAGAATAAAGTCGAAATGTTTCAAGAATAAAGTCGAAAAGTTTTGAGAATAAAGTTGAAATTCTGAGAATAGTCGAAATTCAGAGAATAAAGTCGAAATGTTTCGAGAATAAAGTCCAAATTACTAGAATAAAGTCGAAATGTTTCAAGAATAAAGTTGAAATTACGAGAATTAAATTGTAGCAATTAAAGTTATAATATTTTGAGAGTATAGCCTATGCATGCAAATGGCCCAGACTGGGAGCACCAGGAGAAGTTGCAAGGCCACTGGAATATTATTGAATATATCTGGGATTATTAGCAAAAAACATACCATGTGTTATACTCACAGGGACAGTATGTTTGGAAATAATATTTCACATGTTTGATTGCATTCATTAGGCCTATTTGTAGTGCGCCCAATAATAGTAATAAGCTTTGTGCTTTTGGCACTTTTAATATAAAACCAAGCCTCCGCTTTCAAAATCTGTTAGTTTTATAACAAAATACAAACCAATACAATGTGTTTTACAATAATATGTTTTTCATGCTACGTTACATTACCATGAGACATTCGTTATACAGTTATACTGTTTTCCTAGTGAAAATTCCACATATGCTTGGATTACAGTTTCTCTGAGTGCTTTTTAATATTACTGGACATATTCTTTAAATCTTGATTCTGATTGGTCAGTCGCATAATTACTAATTGTCCGACTTGAGTTCTTTTGATTCAAAAAATGTAAACTGGCGCCATCTAGCATCTCATTTATCAATTGAATTTAAAATAACCTATAGAACTTTGGGAATACTTTTACTGTATTATTGTTTTTTGTTTAAGATAATATACAGATAAAACTATAAAACACTTACTGAGCAGATGTTTAATGTCTACGTGTTTATTTGGTAGGCAAAACAGCCGTGTAATATGCCACTCCCTATCTGATCACCCTGTTCAGATTTATTTTCTGATAATGCCTGACTGACAGTAAATCATCCCTTGTGATCGAAGTAAAGCTATTGTCAGTCAGTTATAAGGATAGAGTGTTAAATACATGGGGAATGTTAAACTATGGATGCATCTTCCATTAATAACACTCAGTTTCGTTCATTTATTTTTCAGCTGCAAGAGAGAAAACAACGATGAACACAACGCCCTGACAATCTGCAAGTGTCGAGTGCAGAGACTGCAAAACACCATTTAATTTATTTATCTCTCTATTTATATCAAATAAAAATACTTTTATTAACATTAATGTATTCACACATCTCAGCAGTAATATGGCAGCGATAGCTTTCTAAATATAAAAAACAACGCTGCTTTTCTGTCTGAACACATCTGAGGTAAATGTCTCCTTTGCACTGAAGACAGCATTTCACCCTAAAGAATGTCTGTGGAAGTCAGAACTTGGATATAATTTATATCTAAAATAATTATATTTAATCATAAATTATAATTTTTCAAATGTTCCCTGGTGGGTTCCATCCACATCATGTTTCCATGGCACAAGAGGACTACATGTGGGATGGTGTACATACAGAAGTACTTCATTACTTGACATGCATTGAGGAAATGGCCAAGCCTTTGTTTAAGTCGATGTGTTCACCACTGAGCATGCTGCCAACAATAAAAAATATGTACTGGAGATGAAAGCTATTCAAATAAAAAACGGCAAATTTAATAAATAGGCCTTTGATTGTGATGTTTTCAAAGACCACAGAAACCTTTTTAATGCTTAAAGAGGACAATATGAGCCCTTCGCATGTTAAAAGGACACATTATAATTTGTGTTAAAGAATAGTTTCCTGTATAAGGCCCATTAAATTGTACCAAAGCATTCCTGTGCTCTTATAATACAGTTTCAGTCACTTTGGTTTGTTGTAGATGTAGTACAACCTGCAATCAATATTTATCCAACAGTGAATAGAGCATTTCAAGACAGGAAGGACAGGGCTAATTGTCACAAACACTACTCTATTTAACGATGACACAAAACCTTTTAAAGTAGTTATTTTGTGAACCTTTTAAATTTTTGTAGTTTAATTAATCATTTTGGGCTTTGTACTGTAAAAGCTGCTGTTGTACTCAACTGTATCTTTCTTTCTGGACAATAACAATGGACATATTCAAGGTATGTGCTTGTAGAAACAGACTTACCCTGAAAAATATTTACTAGGCCAATAGATGACGCCTTGCCTTGGTCTACCCTGCACCTGAGTATCTTCTATTAGGTCAGAAAATAAATAAGAAGGCGGTTAGTGCAACCTGACAAATATTTGTGTGTACCTGCAGTACATTGACATTGATATTGGTGACTATCATAACTGCATACTCTGGTCTTGGAAAGTCAGATGAAATTTGGTGTAGATTCCTATTCCAGTTCTGCATCTTCTGTTCCTGTTTATAGACCACACACACATAAAGCAACCTATTTTTTATTCTTTGGTGACTTTTCATTATGTAGCCAGTAATGCCCGACTAATTTTCTCAAACAAAGAGCTAGTGTCCATGGCGGTTTTTCCTCCGGTAAGATTTCCACGGAAACACTTACAGTAGGCAACCATCATGATATTAATGAGAGGTAAGCAGCTTGGGGGCGAACTTGAATATATAAATAATTAGCACAAAACTTTTAGAAACCAGCATGAGTCATATTCTTATGTGTTACCCTGTCTGACGACAACTAGCTACTGGAACAACAGATGTCAAAGCTGAATCCAACTAAACTAAAATGACATGTAGTTGGCTCGCACTTGAACAGAAGTGTCGCGACAGTAGCCCAGTCAGCTGTTTTTTAAAACCTAGCTTTTTAGTAGACTAATCACCTAGTTTTTCTGAAGAGTAAATTTGGCATGACAAATTGTTAAAACGCCATTCACATTCTGGCTTCATATTGACGTGAATAACACGGCTCCAGTCACTATCGCGCAGATGAAGCATTGATCCGCGAGATGGACTGAGTGGGTGTGATTACTTGCATCTGATACAGCATTCATTCTTCAGCTCAATCTCATATTCACAATAAAACATTACTTTGAATATCCACTGAGAAAAGCATTATCTTTGTCATAACATTACTATCCTTTAATCTGTTAAGGATTCTTTTTGATGACAGCGCTGCTCAGTGCATTTGTTGGCTGTCTCTTAGAAGCTGTTGTTTAAAGTAAAAAATATTCATTTAAGATCCGATTCATTTTAGTGAATCGACTCGGCAATTCAATTCGCTGTGTTGATGGCTTATGTATGAAATAAATTATAATTTATGTGTTAAATGTGCTACTCCCCTCATAGTTTAGGCAAACAGTCTATAATGCTATAAGAAACAGAAAACAGTAATTCATTGTTTACCTTGGTCTTTAGTCCATGGTAATGGCAGTTTACGTATTTTGTTTGTAGCTATATAATATTATATTACAATAATTATTAGATTAATAATTAAATAAAAAATACACTTAGATAAATATTGCTGTTTGCCAATGTTTATGATTATTGCTTGCGCATGAGACACTGATTATTTATCAAAGCAAGCCTGAGTTGTAAAACGCTATGAAATTATTTTAAAATACAGGACTGTGACATGTGTGGCTGTGATAAATGGGTGAAACCCTCCAGGAACCACCAGGATTTTTGCGCTGAATTGGAGTTATTTCCTGAAATGAACTGCTCTCCACATTTTCCACAGAAAAGACAACCTGCCACTCCTGACATTTTCACTCGGGAACCTATTCATCTCCTTAAGCTCATCCTTGACAGTTCAGACATCCTCTTCCTTCAGGTTGTGACTTCCCCGCATGCTCTCTGTCCATTACTGTTGAAGGTCACACAGTCGTTGCCCCCTGGAGTGTTAAATGCCTGGAAGTCGTCCAAGATATCTTGACCTTTACGGATCACTTTGTGCCAAATGCACAGTCCAGCTTCTTCTCGTCCCTAAACATCTAGCACTCACCGCAATACCACTGCATTCAGTTTCTTCTGTTCATCTCTTTACTTAGGGACTGTAATTTATTCTGACTGTTCGTTGTGACTACTTGAAAAAACATTCATCAATAGGCCCCTTATGAAATCATGGGAAATTCTCACGTTGTAGTTTTGCTGTGCCTCTGGTGACTCCCCAATGCTGCCAAATGAATATTCAAGTCATTTTTCAGGCCACGGTGCAGGCAACAGATGGTTTATCAAGCATGATCTATAAGCATGTGCTTCTAAATCACTTGACAGGCACTTCAAAGAAGTCACATCACACTACTTAATTATTTAAATTTTCCCTGAGATCCACTCATATTAATTATTTTTTGTATGCGGATGCATGTGTATGCGTATATGTATGTGTATGCAACAGTTCTTTCTGGTCCTTGAATCTGATTGGCTGATCTGAGTCCAACAGATCTCAAACAGCCGCTGTTTGTAATTGTATTACTCCGCTAGTCCGCTTGCGGTACTTATCACTGCGAGTGTCATGGCGGACGCCCAAATCCACTATAATTTTAAAAATATTGCTGTTTTTGTGTCACAGAATGTAGTTTTAAGAGGTTTTTAGGCGAGAATGTACTTGTTTATAGTTTAAATATGCCGTTTGTTAATAAAGATAACATCTGTTTTAAAGAATTTGCTTTGATGTGAGCTCACTGAGAGTGCCTCACTCTAATGACACTAATGTCTTTATAGTGGTTAAACAGAAGATATAATTTATTTTCCGTAAATATAATGGACAGTCTTTGGTCTCATTAATATATTATTTGTTCCTGAGCAATTTTCCGTCTCATTCGTTTATGTGAATTCAGTGCTTTATATCAGTGTCACAATCTAGGCAGGAACAGACGAACAACGACGTAGTAAAAGACGAATATTTAATAAATCCAATGGGAAACAGGCAGACACAGGAACACGGAGTGGAAACATCAGGGGATAACATCAAAGACCGACAAGAACCAAAGCAAAGACACAAACTTATAAAGACACAATGATTGGGACACACAGGTGTGGGAAATTAAGCAGGAACCAAAATACACAGAGCAGCGGGGGAGATGGGAGAAACCAACTAAATTGTCCAGGGGTGTGACAATCAGAGTGGTGCCTTTGTACATTTGACTGAAGTGCCTAGCAGCTTTTATGATGGCTGCTGTTGTTGTTTATTACATATTATTTTTCAATATAATGTTCTATATAAATAATAATAATTTTTAAGTAGTATTGAGAAACGGCGAGGGTGTTCGTGATGGTGATTTTAGTTACATTATTCAGCCATTAGATGGTGACAAGAGACAGTTTTTTTGAGTCAGCAGTAAAGACTTTTATATTGAAAAATAAATGCTGTTATAAACGGAAGTTATTAGGGGTTCAAGCATGTAGTGCTGAAACCCTATTGTACAATAATCGTTAAAATGGCCTAGGATCAGCAATCTCCACATAACACTAATCAGGCAGACCGGTTTGGTAAGTTGTAGGGACTTGAAACTTGGAGGGATGGTAGTATTCACACTGCTGACAACATCCTCAAGGCTCACCCCAATTGGCCTTATTGGGGCACTATAGCAATCAAATCAATTTGACTCTGTCCATCACACTGCCAAAATTTTCGGTGTTTTTGCTTTTTTTTATATATATGCTGGTCCTTTGCTGGTATATGCTGGTCATGTTGCTGGTCAAGGACCAGCATAAACCAGCAAAGGACCAGCATTAACCAGCAACATGACCAGCATAAACCAGCATAAACCAGCAAAGGACCAGCATATACCAGCTAAAACCAGCATCCCAGCACCAAAACATACCTAACCAGCATATGCTGTTTTTTTCAGCAGGGAAACGACTGCAGAAATGGTATTTATTTTAAGGGTTTAAAGTGTAGTCTTGATAACATTATGTAAACCTATTCTTGGAAACGAGCTGGCAACAGAAATCACACAGAACAGAATTAAATGTTATAAAAAGCAGTTTCATAAAAAGTAATAACGTTAAATGTTTAGGTGATGCATATATGTCAGTATTGTATGTTTAGTGTCTATAAAAACATAAATATATGTACGTTTTGCAGAATCACATTTTACGTAAAATACATATGAATTATTATGGGGTCACGTTGTTATATGTATTGTACCTACCCAGTAACTTCGTTGAACAAGAGGGTAACAATCACCACTTTAATTTACAACCCGCAGATGTCACACTTACCCTGTAATTACATGGAACAAGAGTATACTTTCGCAGTAATTCTAAAAAGCTTACATATAGGTACAGCAAACGTACGATTTATGCCTGGTACAGTAATAGAATAGATACCTGTTAACACCGTAACTTCATTTTACTTACGTAGTTCTTTGCAGGTTGCATATCTGGTTGTTGTGCCCAATTATCAAAACGTAACATGTTCTCTTATACCTACAAGTAAGTTCTTTACAGGTACACTATAATTACAGAAACGTACACATAAATTGCAGGTTGCATATCTGGGTTGTCATTATTACCCAAATTTAACATATTGTCCCTGTATACCTACATGTACGTTATTTATTGGTACATTATAATAACAGAAACGTACACGCAAATTCAGTATACTTATGTAGTTAATTGCAGGTTGCACATCTGGCTTGTTACCCCCTCATTACCCAAATTTAACATATTGTTCCCTTATACCTACATGTTCGTTCTACTGTATATAGGTACACTATAATTACAGAAACATACACCGTAAATTCAGTTTACTTACGTAGTTCTTTGCGGGTTGTAATCTAAAGCGTTACCGAGACGTCTTCACCAAACTCACAACACATATGTAAGTGCAGAAGGAGCCTGTCCAAGTATGCCCAAAAGCCTATAAAGCCTAAATGAAAACTCAAAACTTCACAAAACATGCGACAGGTGATTCTTAACAACCATGCAAAGTTATAGAGAGATCGAAGCATACCCGGCGCTATAACAGACATACAAAAGTCATTACAAAACATCATATTTCTATGGCAAATTACTTGTATTTGCCAAAAATCCTTTTTAAATCATTGATTTAAGTGGTTATAGACTTGCTTAATAATATGTAATGTCTTTTTTTTCATATGAGTTTAAATGCTTGAAACCCAGTAATTGGTGCTTGCAGCAATATTTTTTACTTTTAGCAACAGCTTCTAAGAGACAGCCAACAAATGCACTGAGCAGCACTGACATCAAAAATAATCCTTAACAGATTAAAGGATAGTAACGTTATGACAAAGATAATGCTTTTCTCAGTGGATATTCAAACTAATGTTTTGTTGTGAATATTAGATTGAGCTGAAGAATGAATGCTGTATCAGATGCATTTAACCACACCCACTCAGTCCATCTCTCTCTCATATTCTACTAAGCATAATACACTGCTTTTACAATAAGCTTTTAATGAAGCAACTTAAGATTCCTTTGTTACTAGTTTTAAAGTGAGATTTTCGAATTAGTAAAGAGGCTTGGGCTCAGCTGTTAAGATAAATTTGAATCCATGGTGGAAGGAAGTAGTTCTGCATAAAAAAGGGTTTTAAAAGACAGTCTTGTTTATTATGTATTTACTTACTGTAATAGGTGTATGCAGGACTAGACGAGACGATAGACGATATTCACAAATACAATATATTTAATATAATTCTCCAAGAGGAACAAGGCAGGAACACGAAGAGCTTTCACACACATCAAACGTTAAGGACCGACCATACACTGAACTCAAAGACTGACTCTTAAAGACAAACTAATCAAGAAACACAGGTGACATTGATGACTGATAATAAAACACAGGTGTAACAGATGACGGTGACGAAGGCTAAACCAAATGACAGATCAACGGGGGGAAGACAAATGGGAAAAACCAATGACAGGACAGACAGAACTGTGACATTACGCCCCCCTCCGGAAAGGCGCGTCCTCGCGCCGTGGAAAAAACGAAAAAACGAGAGGGGCGGAAAACCAGGAAACCAAAGTCAATGAGGGAGGGGGCTCCGGCGGAGGACGCAACCCCCGGAGGAGGACCAGAAAAAAAGTCCAGGTAATACAGAAGACAGTCCATGGGGGCGACGACGGAGGGAGGAGCCAGGGAAGACACAGGAGGGACCTGGAGCAGGAGGAAATCCACAGGACCCAGACCACAGCCATGATGACGGCCCACGGTGGAGCCGACGGAGGGAGGAGCCATGGTGGAGGGAGGACCGCCGACTCCATGGGGCCGACCGACAGAGGCGGAGCAGATGGAGGAGGAGCCCGAGGCGGAGACGGAGAGCCGATGATCCGGGGTGACGCCGAGGATCCGGAGGGCCAAGGTGGAACAGGCTCTGGCGCCCGAGGCGGAGGCGGAGTCCCGGAGATCCGCGGCGGAGCCAGAGCGACAGAGGATGGAGGCTGTGCCCGCAGGAAGGAGGAGTCCCAAGGAGCCGGTGGGACGGCGCGACGAGGCACAGCCGGAGGAGCAGAGTCCTGAGGAGCCGATGGGGAGACGACTGACCAGGGCGGAGCCGGAAAGACGATGGAGCCCGGTGGAGCTGGTGGATCGACGGGTGACGGTGTAGAGGAGGGCGTCGAGAGCCGTGGTGGAACCGCGGGGTCGAAGGGCCGAGGCGGAGTCCAGGACTCAGAGGCTGGAGGCGGAGCTGAGGAATCCTCCAGCCGAGACGCCGATGGAAGCTGGCAGTCCCGCGGCGAGCCCACTGCACAGGTGGTGGGCTGAGGGTGAGCTGAGGGGCTGTCAGGGGACAGCGGCGGCCAGACAAACATGGCATCAGATGACAGAGGGTGGGTGGGTGGGAATTCCGGGCAGACAGGACAGACGGATATTTCCATATCAAAGTCAATTAAGTTACCAGAGTTATCTTGGGCAAGATCCGAGAAGAAGTCTATTAAATCCCCAGAAATAGATCCAAGCTCACCCTCAGCGGTGGTGCAGTGGGCAGGGCTCTCTGTAGCCCTCTCTAGCTCCACGTCATACTCCACCGTCACGGATGTTGCAGTCGGCTCTCGCACCTGGTCCGATGTGTCCGGCTCTGGCTCTGTCGCTCTTGGCTCTGGCTCTCCATCGTCGGTGGGCTCGGGCTGCAACTCCGCTTGTCGGGGTGATGTTGGGCTGGGTTCTGGGTCAGGTGTGGGGCTGGTGTCGTCCTCCGCGTTCGACGAAGATCTGCTGGACACCAGCACCCACACGATGAAATCAGCGATGCTCTCTCGAGGACCTTCCCCGGACAACTGCCTCTTGATGGTGTTGTTCAGTCCCTTACGGAAGAAGGTACAGAGGCAGTAGTCCGGGTAGTGCGTGTAAGGCACGAGGTGGACGAAGTCTCTGGTGTAGTCCTCGAGAGAGCGATCCCCCTGCTCCAGGAGAATGATGCTCACAGCAGGGTCCATGATAAAAACCAAAAAATAAACACTGAGAAAAACGAAAAATAAAGCAGGGGAAACACGCTGGGGAACTGTTTAGGTCGGTCCTTCTGTAATAGGTGTATGCAGGACTAGACGAGACGATAGACGATATTCACAAATACAATATATTTAATATAATTCTCCAAGAGGAACAAGGCAGGAACACGAAGAGCTTTCACACACATCAAACGTTAAGGACCGACCATACACTGAACTCAAAGACTGACTCTTAAAGACAAACTAATCAAGAAACACAGGTGACATTGATGACTGATAATAAAACACAGGTGTAACAGATGACGGTGACGAAGGCTAAACCAAATGACAGATCAACGGGGGGAAGACAAATGGGAAAAACCAATGACAGGACAGACAGAACTGTGACACTTACTTGTGCTGTCGAACTGTTGTATAAGTGCAATATAACACTCATAGATTTGAGATATGACTGTATATCAGCATGCTGTGATTACCTGTGGTATGGCCTTAAGCCAAATCACAACTGTGCCGATATACCACCATATCACCAAACATGCCTTTAAGACTTCATGACTCTTTTGAACTTTTTTGTTGATTACAACATTGTTTATAACTGTGCCAAAGCAAATTCATAATAATACATGCTGCAATGTGTCACACAAAAATGATCAGAGAAATGTTTCATCTGAAAGTTCTAAAATAACAAAGAATAGTTCAAGTTAAAATGATTTAATTTAAAAATAAATGTCTTTTTCAACCTACCTAAATATAGTAAATGAGCATTTTGTCTTGATCCATACTTTGAAAGGTGAAAACCAGACAAGACAATGGGAAAATTATGCAAATGTATCTGATTTGTTATAACTGGAATAATTCTCTTAGTGGAAAAATAGCTTTTAATCAAGAGTTTGACTGAACCTCAAAAATAAAAGCCCAACAGCAATCAAAATCAATTATGCTTAAATTGTCAAAAGAAACGGAAGAAAGCTACTTCAAGTTAGTAAAGTGTATTGGATTTGAGATCACAATTTTAGGATACAACAACCAAGATAAAACAGTTTTGATCACAGACTGACCTTTTTTTCTGATGGTCTTTGAGATCATGCTTGCCGTAGAGATTCAGTTTCATCTTACAGTTCTAAAGGTCCAGTGCCGGCACTTACAGTACATGCAATATTCTCCAACATATTCGCAGAGCCACAGACTCTTATTCAGGTCAGCCTGCCACAACGAGACACTGCTTATCAGCGTGTGAATGGGTGGCATTTGACCTCGTAGCTACATGAAAGGGTTCCAGGGCACAGAAGAACTGCAAGACCAAACAAAACATGAAAAATGAGAAAATTAGAATGTCTCGTGGCTGTTTATGTCTGCGTTCCTACATCGTACTGAAATATCAGTGCCTTGAACTCGGTGTGCTTTCGAAGTTATATGATTATGACTTATAATAAGCTCTGATCTTGTTTAGATATTTCTGTCTGGCTCTGATTTAATTTTCTTACTTGCCCCAGAGGGGAGTTCAAAAATGTACAGTCGAGTAAAGCTCATAAGGGCAAGGAGACACCTAATGTGTCTTCACCAAATTATAAACAAACATGAACTTTTAGTTTTGGTGGCTAAATGTCTTAAAATGCCTTAAACAGTGAATATGGGTGACTTTTTATGATGGTATAGTGAGTGTTTTGTCCTTTAACCCATATTAAAAACACAAGAGCACACAGATGGCAAATTCTGAAGCTAATTTTGTTGTAGCTTTGTGCATAAGGGGAAAGAAATTTCATTTCATCTGAATTTTCCAGTGTTTATGAAAGGCGATACAGCAGCACAGATAAGGTGGATCATATCTGCTTTCTTAACTTTTATTGTAGCGTGTGTGTGTTTTCAATATTTCCAGATTAAGAAGGTTTATGTTAGCTATGCTGATAATACCACTGAACCAATAAACAGTGTTTGATCTTTTTATTTTCTGTTCTTTATGAAAAAAAGCCTCCTGCTGATTACATGTGATTTTTATTAGTATAATATCACGCCAACAACCTATCATTATACTTTTGATGACTAGCAATGTATGTTTCAGAAAAATGCTAGATAAAATAAACTGGTTGTTATCTAGCCACTTACCCCACTGAACCACTGAAGTTACATAAACAACATATGAGCCTGTTTCCAACCTCATCTTATGACTAAAACCTACCTGGGAACGTTTTTGATTGCCATTTATGGCTCTAAAAAATAACATTTTAATTACTGTGATTATACTATTAGTTAAATACATTAAAAGTAATTAATGCAGCATTCATGTTCTCCCCACTCCGGAGCCTACAATTATGTTTCCCCCCCCCCACTTCTTGTGGCTGGTTTTTTAATGCTCTGTCAGTTTCCAAAATCAAAGTACTTCTTTAGAACATGTAATTACTCTATTCTTTTGAATATGTAATTGCTAACAGGGATGGGCAGTATTTTAAATAAATGTATTTAAAATACATATTTGAAATACAAAATACAAAAGATTCTTAGCTAGAAACACAAGCCTATCAACATTTTATAGCTGTCACCGTCCACTCTGTGGGATGCCCAAGTTTACTTCACCATTTTACATATAAATCCTAATCTAATCATGACAAACTATATATCGTTGGAAAGGTCTAAGGCTCCTAAATAGATATTTGTCATTTGTTTTGTGAAATAATTTATGACAAGAGTTTCATAGATTAATTTATGACAAGAGTGCACCTCAAAAATCTACTTCATAACAGTAGTTCTGACCTTTTTCACAAACAGACATTATTGTTGCCTTTTTCCCTATTACACATTAGAAATAATAAGAAATGATATATCAGATGAAAACTTAAAATTTCTAAGTTCATCCTTTGGAATGCCATTTTAAAATCAGACATTGCAATAACATGGAAAATGTACATCAAAATCATATTACTAAATGTTCTTGTCCATGAATTATTAAGATTTAAAATTCAATTCTTAATTTTCACGTCTCTGTTCAAAAATGGGAGTAACAGTTAAGGGGTTAATGGATCGTCATGCTCATATGTGACCCTGGACCACAAAACCAGTCTTAAGTAGCATGGGTATATTTGTAGCAATAGCCAAAAATACATTGTATGGGTCAAAATTATCGATTTTTCTTTTATGCCAAAATCATTAGCATATTAAGTAAAGATCATGTTCCATGAAGATATTTTGTAAATTTTCTACCATAAATATATAAAAACTTGATTTTTGATTAGTAATATGCATTGCTAAGTACTTCATTTGGACAACTTTTAAGGCGATTTTCTCAATATTTAGATTTTTTTGCACCCTCAGATTCCAGGTTTTCAAATAGTTGTATCTCAGAC
The DNA here is from genome assembly GCF_049309525.1 of Garra rufa. Taxonomy (NCBI): domain Eukaryota; kingdom Metazoa; phylum Chordata; class Actinopteri; order Cypriniformes; family Cyprinidae; genus Garra; species Garra rufa. The sequence continues at coordinate 13,643,165 of NC_133380.1, forward strand.
AAACATTGTCCTATTTTAACAAACAATATATCAATGCTTATATTGATATATAGCCTCAAAAAGTGACAAACTCATCTGGGACCTGATTATTTATATCACTATATTACCTGATTATTTATATCACTATCACCTTTAAGTGATACTATACTATCACTAAAAGGTGATAGTTCACCGACAACACCTCTGCTGTGACCAACAGCCACTGAACAAATAATCAGGTCCCAGATGAGTTCGTCACTTTTTGAGGTCCCCCTGAAACATTTCCGTTGTGGACCGTGCTATATGCAGCGCGTTTGTTAGTTTGCAGCGCCTTCGTGTGTTCGCAGCGCGTTTCTGAGTTTGGTTGTGTTGTGAGAATTTGCAGCGTGTTTGTGTTTGCGTAGCGAGGATTTGCAGCGCCTGTGTTGTCAAACTGATGAAAATGTTTTCTTAATTTGTTGTCGTTTTTTCTGTTTGCATGTGTTTTCTTGTTTGCAGCGCGTTGACCTCTGTCGGCCACCGTAATATTAGGCACACAAGTATCATTACTGTCACCTGCAGGACAAACTGTGTATTGCACCCGAAAATGCTTGGTTGTTAGCCTGACGAGCCAGACCCACATATGTAGGGTCTGGGCACTCTCCATAGACAGGGCTCAACCGGAGGGGTGGGATAAACGGTTGTCTTTCAAACTCCCTCTCCACGCAATAGGATAGCGCTACAACCAATCAGCGCAATGAAGAAGGTGACGTAGTCATATCGCACTGTACAACAATAATACTTCATCTCACTATTGTTTGTAAGAGGTTTTCAGTAATGCATATGAATGAATTTTACTAAGGTTTATCAATGTTTTTCGTTTCACTAGTGTTTGTAAGAGGCCTTTCAATAATTAAGGCCTATACGGCCCCTCATACAATAAAGCTAATGTAATGTTCTGTAATTGTTGTTGATGACCAACAACAACAACAGTAGACTAATCTGATCATTTTGAAATCACTTTCTCAGAAATATATGTGGGATATTTTTTTTAAATCATTAGTTATTATATAGATATGTATGTGTGTGTGTGTGTGTGTGTGTGTGTGTGTGTGTGTGTGTGTGTGTGTGTGTGTGTGTGTGTGTGTGTGTGTGTGTATGGGCGTTTCTTCAACTAGGTGAACTTTTAGCCTTGAGAATTTGAAGAAAAAAATGTTCAAAAGTCACATAACACAGTCTCATAAGTTTAACTAATTTGTCTAGTTTTAAGGTCTGTAAGAGGACAAACTTAGATTACAAGAGAAATAGTTAATATTTTACTTTTTATTTTTGACCTGCAATGAACAAATGTGCATCTTAATATACAGCTGTTATTTAAAAAATAGAATAACTTTCTGGTTCATAAATTGCGGATAATTTTTTTTAATGTGTGATGAGAACCTTTTAAATATTTTTTAAAAATGTGTGTGTGGTGGAAATGACGTGGTGGTGGAAATGACAAGAAATTAAGGTAAATGTAGGGAAGCTTCGTCCCAATGCTGGAACATGACTCTTTCTGGATTGAAACATTTGCAGTCATGCAAATCTATTCTCACAACCCATATAAATTGTACTTTGTAACCATAAATGTAATTTCCACCACAGAGGGCAGTGTTGTGGAAATGACTGGGGTGGAAATTACATTTCTGTAGTTTTTTGTGAAAAAAATGGAAGATAGCTTCACTGATTGGCTTTGAATTATTACTTAGCATTTCGTGTATGTAAAATACTCTTATTTAACTAAAAATGTTTAGCTTTTTAATAACACCCTTGATGGTACAGTATGTGGTGGAAATGACGTAGAATAAATATATTCACTGATCAAGCAATATTTACTTTGATTTTTCTTCATTTGTTGTTGATGAAAATTTAAATTCCCTCCATGTCCAACATGTGCTCTGAAGTCCCTGAACATTTCCATTGAAACCACCTAAAAAATCTTTCACACAAACTTTATATTTTATTTTATAGCTATATTTTGTATAAAAAGTAATATTGATAGAGGTCCCACATTGAATACTATAATGTACTTTAATTATTTTACTAGTGCTTAATTCAAGTACATTAATAGTGACCAGATAAGTCATATTTTTAAACTGTATTTTCATTGTTGAAGTTTAAAAGTCTGGGTGTGCGACAAGGAGAAAACAGTGATTTTGACACCTATAAGAAGGTTGAAAAGTATGAAAGAATCATAATAGAAAGGTAGTAAAAAAAATTTAGATTGGTTTTATTGTTAGCTTGACAAAGAAAGAGGAATTTGTCCAAAAGTGTATGTATTTTTAAAAATATGACCAAAGTATATAAAAGTGCCCATAGTATATAGATAGATAGATAGATAGATAGATAGATAGATAGATAGATAGATAGATAGATAGATAGATAGATAGATAGATAGATAGATAGATAGATAGATGAATATTTTAATTAAGAAATATCATTCAAGAACATTCTTTATTGCATCAATTAAAGTTTTTTGTGAATAATTACAACATCCTGGTTGATAAATGTGTAGGTAGACAGCAGAGGTTTTTTCCAGCAAATTTTCAGTTATTAATTTCTATTTCTGTAATCTGTATTGTCCAGTTGCATGGACCATAAAGCAATGCATGAAATAAAATGATCCCCTCTTCATCATTTCTTTCGAATTGCATAGAAACCCACTGTAGATTTCTTAGAGGGCTGTTTAGGAGCAAAGGATTTAAATGTACCTACAATTTTCAATGGGGGAAGGGTATAATTAATACAGGGGTATTTCTCAGAATCCAAAGATACATGCTGAGAAACATATGTTGTATAAAGCACAATGGGGTGCTTTCTTTAAAGAAATGCACATGAAGCACATCCATTAAGATTTCTTGGCCTTCTATGTTTGCTCACAACAATGTGGATTTGCTGAAATATAGTGGTCACTGATTTGACATGCATTGCATTAGTTTCAGTGCTGGACTGCTGGTTTCTTAAAAGGATAGTTTCCCCAGAAACTGAAAAGTTCAAACTTACCTGAATGTCATTCCAAATACTTTATCTCCTCCACAGAACACAGAAGTTGAATATCCAATATGCTCTATGTTTATACAGTAAAAGTGTATTGTGAACTGGGGCTTTCAAGCTCCACAAGTGCCAAAAACAGCATCAAATTTTCATAAAAGTGGTCTATATATGACTCATGTACTGCATTCTAAGTATATTACATTTGCTTTGTATCCACCTTCAATCAATAGCCTACTCACAAAGCGGCTACTGAACAGTTCCCCAAAGTTGCTGATTTCTTTGATTTATTTTTTTTGGACCAGACTCCTGTCATTTTTTTTTTTTTTTTTTTTTTTTTTTTTGTAGTCTTTCTGATTGAAAACATGGGCTGCCCAGTCAAGCCTTTTCATTTTAGATGATGAAGTGTCAAGAGACACAACAAGCAGGTACATCATAGGTGCCATTCTTTCATAAAGGAAAGAACCAAAATCAAATTGGGCAAGTGTTCAGACTTCTGAGGGCCTGGGCTCAAATTTTCCAGCTGCCTCATCCTGACACTTCTACATTTAATCCATGTCACTTAACAGACCTTTCTCAAAGCAGGTTTTTGTTTTGCTCTTGTCACTGTGTCCCACATATAAATGGTTTTTGTTCAAGTCAAGCAGAGTCAGATTTAGATGAGGATGTCAAACGAATATCAGGTTCATATTCTGCATAAGGTTGCTAAATGATTTAGTGTACATTACTGCACATGCTTTGAAAACACTTCTCTCGGGAGGAAAAAAAAATGATTCCCACATTCAGCTTATTATTTCTTTGATTTCTCTCAGAATGACAATCATTTTGGCATGATTTGTTTTTCACCTGGGCTCTACAGTCCCCTGACAATTAGCAACTGTTGTAATGAAACTGAAATGTAATAAAATCCTCCTCATCCAGCATTTCACATTGTGTTAATGCTGCTTTGTGGGTATTTTCTAATACACCCCTGTGTTATCCAAGATGTTCATGTCTTTCTTTCCTCAGTCGAAAAGAAATTGAGGTTTTTTGATAAAAACATTCCAGGATTTTTTTTCCATATTGTGGACTTAAATGGAGATCAACATGTAGAAAGTCTAAATTGCAGTTTCAATGAAGCATCAAAGGGCACCAAACAATCCCAGCCGAGGAATAAGGGTTAACGATTTTCTAAAAAAAAAAAAAAAAAAAATGCTCATCTTGCACTAGCTGGACTTGTACTAGCACGCATTACATGATCACGTTGGAACGGTCATGCGTGACACAGGTGAAAGTACCAATTCTCTTAACAAAAAAGGGGGGAAAAAAACAACATTGTTGAATATTTTAAAGTTGGAGTTTTTGGCCTTTTTGAACCAGACAAAGAACTACCTGTGTGTGACCTTTACAACACGATTGCGTGATTTTGTGGCCATAGAGCCAGCACAACATGAGGATTTGTGGTTAAAAAGCACATTTGTATTTTTTTGTGTCAATGCCAATAGCAAATTGTTTTGCTAGATAAGACCCTTATTCCTTATTCCTTATTAAAAACAGAAGCTGCTGTTGGTTTGTGGACAGTCATAGCTAAGACAAAGAAGCTCACTGAGGACCTGCGGCTGCGCATTGTGGCTGCTCACAAGTCAGGAAAGGGCTATAAGACCATATCTAAATGTTTTGAAATTCCAGTGGCTACAGTGCAAAGTATTATTAAAAAATACAAGACATTCCGCACTGTGAAAAATCTCAGAGGACATGGTCGGAAGCCAAAAGTGGCACCTGTGCTGGCCAGGAGGGTAGTGAAAGAGGTGAAAAAGAATCCAAGGATCACCACCAAGGCCATCCTAATGATTCTGGGCTCTGCTGGTGGCAACATCTCAAGGCAGACAGTACAATGGGCACTGCACACTGCTGGGTTCCACGGACTCATACCAAGGAGGACACCACTTCTCCAGATAAGGCACACAAAAGCCCTCTTGGCCTTTGCAAATGCTCATCTGGGCAAAGAAGAAGACTTCTGGTCTTCTGTTTTATGGTCATACGAAACAAAAAATTGAATTGTTTGGCCACAATGATGTAGCCTTCATTTGGCAAAAAAAGGAGAAGCCTTCAACCCTAGGAACACCATCCCCAATGTCAAACACAGTGGTGGAAACCTAATGGTTTTTGTTGTTGTTGTTGTTGTTGTTGTTGTTGTTGTTGTTTTAGCCGATAGACCATTGGAACCTAATCACAGTAAACGGCACCATGAAAAAGTAGCAATACCTTGGCCTTGGGCACCACTGGACATTTCAGTATGACAATGACTCAAAACACACGGCAAAAGTGGTGAAGAAATGGTTAGCAGACAAAAACATTAACATTTTGCAGTGGCCCGACCAGAGTCCTGACTTAAATACAATTGAGAATCTGTGGAGGGAGCTAAAGATCAGGGTGATGGCAAGGAGAACCTAAAAATGAATAGGCACAAATACCAGTGGAGACATGCAAAAAGCTGGTCAGCAATTATAGGAAGTGTTTGATTAATGTCATAGCCAACAAAGGCTTTCTATTGATATTGAGAAGGGTATGAATAATTTTGGACATGCCACTTTATATTCAAATGTAAATAAAAGTTAAGAAATATTTTTTTCCACAATGATGCCTCTTGTACATCGTCTTATTATCTTTTGGGAGAAACCTGTGTCATTTCCGGTAAAAAAAAAAAAAAAACCTTGTTGAATAAAAGTAACTTTAAGTCAGGCTTGACTCTGTTTATTTGTTAATTAGCCATGTAACAATCTGGACAGTGTGCAGTAAGTTGGCCATAATCGGACAGTATTATTCCTTACTTAGACCACAGGAAAAAGCAAAAACAAGGAACTTAAAAGAAAAGAAATTGAAGCTTTTTGAGAATCACTAAGAGTGGGCAGTGACATGCTTTTTAGAAGAGCTTTGTGCATCTGTCTAATATCTCCTCAGGCTATATTAATATTTCACAAGAAATCTTGTATAGCCTCTCAGAGAGTTTTGATAAAAGACTTCTTTACAACTCCTTACAAGAAAAGAGCAAAGGTCACCCAAATTATTTGCATTATAAAACTGGGCATTATTGTGTCTATTTTCATAAATGTTAGAGAACCCTTTTTTTAATCTGAAGATTTGTCAGAAATAGGCCTGGAGGACGTAAATAACAGCCCATTATGTACAGTATATTGTGCAGCTAGAAATATTACAGCATTTATGGGTCCATTCACAAGAACAAATTATGTTCTTTCAGCAGGATCTGTACTCGGTAAAATACCAGGAATTCAGTTAATTTTAATGTAGTTCCTGTCATTTTATTGAGGATATATAATGAATGGTAATAGAGACCCTATGCACTTGCTTTTACCTTTTTGCTTGCTAAATTACATATGTAGGTTTCAGCCTATGAATGAGCACACACACAAATAGTTTAAAAATGGCTGAGATTGCTTCTGCTTTCTATATATATGTGTACTTAGAAAACATGGAGGAGTCTACAATTTTCAGCATAGGTGCATTTCCACTGTCAGAGACAGAATCTAAAAATAGAAATCCGGAAATCACATTGTAGGATTTTTTAACAATATATTTGTGAATTACTGTGTCAAATAAGTATTTGATCACTTGAGTAAAATGTAATATTTGGTACAGAAGCCTTTGTTAACAATTACAGAGGTCAAACGGTTCCTGTAGTTGTTCACCAGGTTTCATTCCAGCTTCACTCCTCCATACAGATCTTCTCTAGATCTGTCAGGTTTCCGGGCTGTCGCTGAGCAACACAGAGTTTCAGCTCCCTCCAAAGATTTTCTATTGGATTTACGTCTGGAGGCTGGCTAGGCCACTCCAGAACATTGATATGTGTCTTACTTAGCCACTCCTTTGTTTTCCTGGCTGTGTGCTTTGGGTCATTGTCATGTTGGAAGACCCAGCCACAACCTATCTTTAATGCTCTGACTGAGGGAAGGAGGTTTTTGCCTAATGTGTCCCAATACATGGCCCCGTTCATCCTCTCCTTAATACAGTGCAGTCGTCCTGTCCCCTGTGCAAAAAAACACCCCCAGAGCATGATGCTTCCAGCCCCATGCTTCACTGTAGGTATGGTATTATTGAGATAATACTCATCATTCTTCTTCACGGTGAATGGAGTTAAGACCAAAAAGTTCTACTTTGGTCTCATCTGACCACAGGACTTTCTCCCATGACTCCTCTGGATCATACAGATGGTCCCTGGCAAACTTCAGAAGGGCCTGGACATGGGCTGACTTAAGCAGGGGAACCTTCCATGCGATGCACGATTTTAAACCATGACGTCTTAATGTATTACTTATAGTAGCCTTGGAAACGACAGTCCCAGCTCTCTTCCCGGCATTGACCAGCTACTCCCGTGTAGCTGATTCGGGGCTGATTCTTCACTATTCTTAGCATCATTGATACCCCATGAGGAGAGATCTTCCGTGGGGCCCCATTCCGATGGACACTGACAGTCATCATTAGCCTCTTCAATTTTCTTACAATTGCTCCAACAGTTTTTTTTTTTCACCAAGCTGCTTGGCAATTGCCCCGTAGCCCTTTCCAGCTTTGTGAAGGTCGAGAATTTTGTCTCTTGTGTCTTTTGACAGCTCTTTGGTTTTGCCCATGTTACTACTTAGTGTCATTATCTGGGCTGTGGGGCTTCCCTCAGCCACATGAGGTCGCTGTTCCCTGCACTGCTAATTGTTATCACCTGTCTAGATGTCATTATCACTTACACCTGCTCACTATTTAGGATAAGGACTATAAGAACTCTCATTTCCCACTCTTCATCCTGGCTGCATTGTCTTCCGTATGGTTTGTTTTTTGTCTCTGTTTGCTGTCTTCAGTGTTCCCGGACCTTGTTTCCCAGACCTTGTTTTCAGTTCTGTTTATTTAGTTTGTATTCTAGTTGTGTGTCCCGTGTTGGCCTTTTGGTTTGGTTGTGTTTGTTTACAGTATTTGTTTAATTAAAACCCTTACCCTGCATTTGGACCCAGATCTCCTTACTCCAACGTGACAGAATGCAGCCAGCAAAGATGGGTCCAGCGGGGTGGATTTTTTTTTCAAGGAGGCGGCGTCCCCCCGTTCTGTTCCCGAGACGGCGGGGATGTCCTTCGAGGCGGCGTCGGCCTCTCGTTTTGAGTTCATCTACGCCTGCCTGGCAGCGATGGATGCCCGTAGCGCTGAGGCTGCGCGGATGCGCCCCTGCTTTGCAGCGGGGATAGAGACGCTGTTTCGCGGGAAGGTGGCGGCGTCCACTATCTCGGTCCCCGAAGCGGCAGCGATCGCTATTCCTGTTCCTGATGCGGTGGCGTCCGCTCTCGCTGTTCCTGACGCGCCGGTGACCGCGCTCTCTGTTCCGGATGCGGCGGTGACCGCGCTCTCTGTTCCTGACGCGGCGGTGACCGTGCGCTCTGTTCCTGACGCGGCGGTGACCGCGCTCTCTGTTCCTGACGCGGCGGTGACCGCGCTCTCTGTTCCTGACGCGGCGGTGACCGCGCTCTCTGTTCCTGACGCTGCGGTGACCGCGCTCTCTGTTCCTGACGCGGCGGTGACCGCGCTCTCTGTTCCTGACGCTGCGGTGACCGCGCTCTCTGTTCCTGACGCGGCGGTGACCGCGCTCTCTGTTCCTGACGCGGCGGTGACCGCGCTCTCTGTTCCTGACGCGGCGGTGACCGCGCTCTCTGTTCCTGACGCGGCGGTGACCGCGCTCTCTGTTCCTGACGCGGCGGGTGACCGCGCTCTCTGTTCCTGACGCGGCGGTGACCGCGCTCTCTGTTCCTGACGCGGCGGTGACCGCGCTCTCTGTTCCTGACGCGGCGGGTGACCGCGCTCTCTGTTCCTGATGCGGCGGTGACCGCGCTCTCTGTTCCTGACGCGCCGGTGACCGCGCTCTCTGTTCCTGACGCGGCGGTGACCGCTCTCTCTCTGTTCCTGACGCGGCGGTGACCGCGCTCTCTGTTCCTGACGCGGCGGTGACCGCTCTCTCTCTGTTCCTGACGCGGCGGTGACCGCGCTCTCTGTTCCTTATGCGGCGGTGACCGCGCTCTCTGTTCCTGACGCGGCGGTGACCGCTCTCTCTCTGTTCCTGACGCGGCGGTGACCGCTCTCTGTTCCTGCTGCGGCGGTGACCGCTGACGTTCCTCTAGCGGCGAGGCCAGTTCGTGTTGCTCTGACGGCGGTGCCCGCGGACATTCCACTGGTAGCGAGGCCAGCTCACGTTCCTCTGGCGGCGAGGCCAGTTCATGTTCCTCTGACTGCGGTGCCCGCGGACGTTCCACTGGTAGCGAGGCCAGTTCACGTTCCTCTGACTGCAGTGCCCACGGACGTTCCACTGGTGGCGAGACCAGCTCGCGTTCCTCTGGCGGCGAGGCAAGCACACGTTCCACTGGGGGCGAGGCCAGCTCACGTTCCACTGGGGGCGAGGCCAGCTCACTTTCCACTGGCGGTGAGCCCGCTCACGTTCCTCTGGCGGCGGTGTCCGCTCACGTTCCTCCGCTGCACGGGCCTGGCCCGCCATCCCTCCCCCTGATTCACCTTCCACCGTTCCTCCTCCCTCCAGGATTTTGTTTGAGAACGTCTGGAAGCCGTTCCCTTGAGGGGGGGTAATGTCATGATCTGGGCTGTGGGGCTTCCCTCAGCCACATGAGGTCGCTGTTCCCTGCACTGCTAATTGTTATCACCTGTCTAGATGTCATTATCACTTACACCTGCTCACTATTAAGGATAAGGACTATAAGAACTCTCATTTCCCACTCTTCATCCTGGCTGCATTGTCTTCCGTATGGTTTGTTTCTTGTCTCTGTTTGCTGTCTTCAGTGTTCCCGGACCTTGTTTCCTAGACCTTGTTTTCAGTTCTGTGTATTTAATTTGTATTCTAGTTGTGTGTGCCGTGTTGGCCTTTTGGTTTGGTTGTGTTTGTTTATTTGTTTAATTAAAACCCTTACCCTGCATTTGGACCCAGATCTCCTTACTCCAACGTGACACTTAGACTTTGGCTGCTTGTGGGGTGCACAGGTGTCTTTATGACAGCTAACAACCTCAAACAGGTGCTACTAATTTAGAATCATGAGCAGAGTGTAGCTGGACTATTTAAAAGCAAAATAACAGGTCTTTGAGGGTCAGAAATCTGTCTGATAAGCAAGTGATCAAATACTTCACAATTCACAAATAAATTGTTAAAAATTCATACAATGTGATTTCCGGATTTTTTTTTTTTTTTAGATTCTGTCTCTCACAGTGGAAATGCACCTATGCTAAAAATGGTAGACCCCTCCTTGATTTCTATAAAGAGAACTTGCAAAATCACAGGGTGATCAAATACTTATTGACCTCACTATATACTGTATACTGTATAATTTTTTTTTGTCTGTTTGTAAACTTAGCAAGGTTTTTTTTTTCCTGTATGACAGCTCTTTACGTAATACACACATTATGTTTCTAAAGCAAAACAGTCACACCACACAGTTATGTAGAGTCCTGCAGCTCAGGAAATGTTTTCAACGGTTTTACCTAATTTAAGCGATAGCATCAGAGGACAGAAGCTTGTAAAAATATCTGATAAAAGATCAAAGGCTATAGCTTGTTTATGCAAGGTTTTAGCCAAGAAATTGACAGATTACCAAAACAACAGAATAATTAAATGGACAATCTGGAGCCTCGTACAACACAATTATGTAGGGTGAAAGCTCTCATGTGTACACAGATTTATTTTCTAAAATACCAACTATAAATCTAATATGTTGTAATGCAGAGTCATGCCTATGTGCTTGTGGCATCTAGTCACGATATGTTTTTGATGCAGTGCTTGCCAAACTGCTTTGATCAATTTCCCATGATACCCTGATATTGATGATGAGGTATTTACAGGAAGTGCACAGCCCATTGCACATGCCCAGAGGAGAGTGATGGAAAGATATTGTCCATTACAGAACAAAAATAGACCCACATTTAGAACTCCAGCTGAAGTCAGTTTGATTCAATCATATTGAATAATAGTTTTGACTCAAATAAACCCAGTTCATTTAGATACCATGAAGTACCTGTCATACATCTGAGGTCAAAAGTTTACATACACATCATACAAAATGCATGTTATTTATTTACTACTTACTTTTGTAAGATATTTCACATAAAAGACTTTTAAATGTAGTTCACAAGAAAAAATAATTTGTTTAGTGATAGTTTGTCATGAGTACCTTGTTTGACCTGATCAGTTAAACTCTCTGTTGTTCTTCAGAAAAATCCTTCAGGTCCCACAATTTTTTTTTGTGTGTGTGTATTTAAACCCTTTCCAACAATGACTATATGATTTTGAGATCCAACTTTTCACACAAAGGACAACTCATATGCAAACTCTCATTGATGCTTGAGGAGGAAACATAATGCATTCAGAGCTGGGGATGAAAACTTTTGAACAGAATGAAGATGTGTAACCTACATTTTTCTTATTTTGCCCAAATATCATATTTTTTTATTTTATTTAGTATTGCCCTTCAGAGGCTACAGAAGGTACTTAGATGTTTCCCAGAAGCCAAAATAAGTTAAATCAAACCTTGATCTTTAAATTCAAAATTCAGTGTGATTCAATGAGCTCAGCATAGCACCACAATGTTAACTCAGTGCAAAGCGGCCATCTGTGTCATTGCGTAGTGTTATAAAACAAGATCAGATGTTTAATTAGACCTCATACATCAAAACGTCATAAACTTGCAGTTAGACTGATTTGACTAATTTCTGACATATGAAGGCTAATTTGTGTGCCAGATCAATATGCTTCCAAGTCTGGAATTTACCACATGACAATAAATCCATCCTCGTCATTTTTGACCTTTAGTGCAAGTCTGTGATTAAAGACGTAAAGGTGCAAATTCATTCTAAAAGCATGCACGCACGCACACACACACATACACAAACCCACACACACAGAGATGTACATAAGGAAAGAACTTACTGATCCAAACTGACAAGTCAAAAACCGTATTAGGGGACATGTTAAATGCCAACATAAAAACACTTTTTAGGTTTTACTGCTGCTTTTATTTTTCACTAACCAGCAGCACTAACAGCATCATTCTGAATAAATACAATTCTGTTTTAATCATCATTATTTGTCATTATTTCTCACAATACATCATAATAAACACAATATAAACAGGTACATTCTTGGAGCCAGATTTACTAACAGCTAACAAACCTTCTAAAATACCACTGTCAGGATTACCTAAAGACACACATTGACGATTTAGCGCTGAAAAGGCATGAAAACATGGCATGATGTTATTTTTTGTGCCTGACCTTATTGAATATACATTTGTAGGAGTTTTCCTTTCAGACACAAAATTTTTGGGAGGAGAGTATTAAAATAAATCACGCAACTTGCATAAATGAACGCACTCGCAGATTACTGGTATTTGCGCCATTATGCAGTTTAAATGCAGCTTCAAAAGGCTCTAAATGATCCCAGCCAAGGAAGAAGTGTCTTATCTGGTGAAACGATCAGTTTTAAAAAAAAATTACAATTTATATGCTTTTTAACCTCAAATGCTCGTCTTGTCTCGTCTCTGCTCAGCGCATGCACAGTGTGATCCGGGTCAATACAGTTAGGGTATGTCAAAAAAATCCCATCTTCAAAATTGCCTTACATCTCTGCAAAAGTACCGACACAGTGTTTACAAAGTTAACATACAAAGAAGCTTAAACACCTTTTACAAAAAAAAAAAAAAAAAGGTAAAAACAGCATTGTAGGATGAATTTTTATGTTGAAGACATAAACGAGATGGGAGTTTTTTGACATACCCTATCCGCATTGACCCGGAATATACTGACTACACATGCGCTGCTCAGAGATGAGACAAGACGAGCATTTGAGGTTAAAAAGTATATAAATTAAAAGTATATATTATAATATATAACTTTGTCAGTGGGCAAGCATACAAAATCAGCAGGGGATCAAGTTTTTTCCCTCACTGTATATAGTTTTTATAAAAATTTAAAAGTAAAGCTTTAGTACATCAGGTTCAACTACGCCAAATTGATTAAATTTATTTTACTTTAAGTAACATAACATACTTTTTTTTACTTTAAGTAACATACTTCAAAGTAGGCAGACAAATAAAGTCTTTAACAGCTGCCAAATGGAAAAACATTTAATAACAGATTGATTATTTGACAGCAGAGGAAGAAACTGTGGGAAAACAACTGAGATTTTCTAGTGCAAGCATTCTTAAAAGGTCCAACTAACCTCAACACCACTTTTTTCTCCAATACATCTATTTTTACTTGATCTAATCTCCTCAGATTTCCCTAAGGGTAAGATATGGCTCTGTTCTGTATTTCTAAGGAGCTGTTGGAGAGAACAAACTTGGTGAGAAAACACAGAATTACAAATTAAAGAAAAAAAAAAATAAGCCACATAAATGTTCATCGTCATAGTCTGTCTGAACATTAATGATCTGGACAAACACTGGGGGCCTTCAAATGAGTATTGATCCAACATGATTTAATAAAAGGTCACACACTGTTCATCTGGCATTATGCATGCAAATGTTATTGCTTTTATCTTTCTAAGCAACAATCAGATTAATAATAATGCAGTGGTTGCCCATCTTACCCAAGAGGTCAAGGTTAAGCATGGTCCAGTTTGCCCCATCTGGTAAATGTTGTAACTACACTGCTTTGATGGGACAAAAGACATCTCTTATCCTCTTTCCATTTCTGATATTCAACTGCTTTTTTCCTTTGTTTTGTTGATGTAATCTTTTCTGAATTGCTTGTAGATTATTGTACTGTTTGTACACACTAAGCTTTCAGAAAAGGACAATCACATGTAATTTGCAGCTATTTCTGCGGATAAATGCACTATTTTATTCACAAAGTCAAATACACTTGAGTTTCTTCATGTGAAACAAGATCACAAGTCCACAACAATGACAACAGCATGAAAGCACATATTTCATGCCAAAAGTTTCCTTTTTAGGCAAAAAGAACATCAGTCTTGAAATGAAAAGCTCCATCAGTTTGCTACTATGCATTTTGGCAAATACAATATTAAAGCATTGTGAAGGACTGAGCCACGAAACTTTGGTGAAGCAAATATTTTCTATATCTGGAAAATACAAAGATTTATCCCCTAAAGGCACCACAGAAGCATGTGTCCTTCACCAAACCCGGCTCATTTCCTGCCAGGATTTACACAATACCGACGAAATAATACAGCAGAACATTAGCCAATGATAATTTTTCTTTACTTTTATCATATAAAGCAGACAAGGAGACTATTTTTGTTCACATCTAAAAACAATGAATCCATTTTTTTTTTCTTTCTGAATCACAGTTCTGGTTACCTCTATAAACTCATTAGAACTGCAAGACACCAAAACAAATATCTACATAACTATCCAAATACTGCAAATAAAACAAAATAAATACTTACTGAGCAAATTATAGAATTTTTGTTCATTTCTTCACATTATGATGGGTTTGCGTCTTCAGTGGCACCTGCGGCTCCACACACTGGTTGGTTCTTTCTTTTGCAATATTGTAAAAAACCTACATCGTTTTATACATATCTTGGACTAAGACAGCCACCATTATATCAATAATGTAAAATGGTTGCACTTGGTTAGCTACTGACACTACCTGTTGCTATTTATACCACAACACAACTCAGAATACAAAATTCGGAAAATAAAACACTGCTGCGATGCCACATTGTGTTGCAAGTTTCAGTCAACGGGCAACAAGAAAAGCAATGTTAGTCTTCACTGCTTTCCTAGCGATAAGAAAAGGAGAAAGGGAAGATGCCTGTGGACGAATAAAACTTCCTAAAAACCTGCGTCCTTGTTCTCTCCACTTTAGCCCTGATGCCTGAGGCTTTTAGTAGACCAAAGCTACTGAAAGAGCTTGCAAACGGCAGAGAAAAGAAAAAAAATTGCCTGACAGGATGAAAACATGCCGACTCTTATCATGACGCTGCAGCCACTGAATGAGTTACTCAGCATGGATTTTACTCGATATCCAGAGCCGTTTAGACTCCTTGTGAGGGAAAAAAAAGTTACAGCATTTGTTTTAGGCCTAAGCTTATACATTGCCACCTGTAAGTTTTTTCAGTAGTTGTGGCATCATATTAATATTTTATTTTCCAAGTTGTGCATTCTGAGTTGCGTTGAGGTAAAAGAAGAAAAAGAACAAACACCAGTTACAATACAAAATCCAATTAAACGACAACCAACCAGGACAAAGCCTTTCCAAATTACTGTGGTCTCTACAACTAAACATGCTATTTCAATCATTTTAAAAGAAACAGTTCACCCAAAAATGCTCATTCTGTCATTATTTACTCACCTGCATGGTGTTGCAAATGCAAAATTTTAAACAAGGTTTTTGAGTGAACAATTTCTATAACACAACTGTAGAAGAACTGTGGTTTAGCTCTAAAGGCAGACAACATTGCCATTGACAAGGCTGAAACTGGCCACAGAGTGGTTCTGTGTGCTTTTGATTGAACTCAGTCGTGTATTGTTACGCCTAGTGCTTTGTGAATGCGTCAGAATGGATGGGCAGCAGCAGCAAAGCTGCTTGTTGAACTGCTTCCTAAAAGATTTGCTGAGCAGGTAGAGAGCAAAGGGATTCACGCAAGAGTTGGTGAAGGCAAGGATCCGTGCGCACACGCTGGAGATGAAATGGGCCATTGAGGTGTCCACTTCTGTGTAATGGTAGGACCGGTAGAGGTAAATCACATGGTTTGGGAGCCAGCAGATGGCAAACAGACCCACAAACACAAGCACTGTCTTGGCCAGCCGCATCCGTGACTCAATCTGCGGTTTACAAAACACAAAACAGATTTTTAAGCTAAAGTGTGTTAAAAACATTTCCTTCCCAACCTGATCTCATGACAAGACGCGAAATACATACCACCATGTACGTTTCTTACATATTCGATGTAAAATGTCCACTGAGTGGAGCTAAAAGAGTGTTCATTTTTTTCCCGGGAACAGATGAACGCACAAATGGTACGTTTTATGTGATGCTGGTTTTGTACATGTCACTGCAGCTCTGACTTGAAATGTCCATTGAGTGGCATTATAACTCTAATGCTCTGTGATGTTTTAAAATAACATACCTTCTTTTTTTAATCTCTCATCTTATAGCCATTTCATCGTGAGTCATGTTTTTCCACAGTATTTCCAAGGATTCCGCATCCTAAATCCAAAATATATGGAGCTGTAATCATAACTGTACTTAAATGATTACAAGTGCTTGCTATTTTATCGCCTTTAGTGTTAATTTCTGTTGGATACTGCAGTATTGATACCTATTTTGCGTCTTGCGAAAAAGTTCCCACAGGTAGGTTTTCATCATGAGATCAGGTAGCCTATTCCAGTTTTTTCAACTTTCTGAACTGCCTGACACAGCAACACAGGCTCAACCAATGGCGTGATTTGGGGTGGGACTAACTGTTTGTTTGACCAATGGCAGGCAGAGGGAGTGTTTAATAACTTCATCATTCATAATTTTTCCAGTTGCATTCAGTGATATTAGTAGCACATACACTACATTTTAATTCTACATATTTTTCTTTTATCCACATATTTTTAAATGCCTTAAAAATAATAAATGTATGAATCAGGTACCTGTGAAATGGTCTTAGATGAAAAATAACACAAGCAGCATTTTGGTACACCATTTTGATACCTTTCAAAAATAGCTCCTGAATCACCATTTAAGAACAATTACGACAAACAGAGAGGTTTACCATAACATTTAAGATGTTTTCTGTGCATGAACTCTGGCATATGAAAATGCTGGCATACTCAGCAAGGGAAATGCTATATATCTTGCAACTATTTAAAATTATAAAAATATAGAGGTGTTTGAAAAAAATTGTTCTTTGACCTAGAATTAAAAAAAAATAATTCATTTAATTTCTATTTTAAAGGAACACCCACACTCCACTCCACATCTTAGCCTTAATACATGTTTGTCTTTGTCTTCATGAATAATTGGATGTATCAAGTTGTATGAACCAGAAAAAGTGATAAAATTACAATATAATAACTGTGTGAAGCACACAGCGTTATAACATTTTAAATATAATGTCAACTAAATTCTAGAAACATATCAACCGGGTTACTTTGTAAATGTAAAGAGTTACAGATTCTAATTACCTAATCAAAAATATAATAAGTAGTGTAAAAAGTAAATGTAAAAAAAAAAAAAAATGTAACTGATTACATTAGATTACCATTCTAAATTCCTATCTAACCTGTTTTCAGCTGCTAATCTTTCCAAACATTTAAACCAGGCAGGGTTAACCATATGGTAGTACTCAAGACTGATTACTGTCAGACTTTCAAAACCCTTCATCACTTGAATTAATATGTGACCCTGGACCACAAAACCAGTCTTAAGTCGCTGGGGTATATTTGTAGCAATAGCCAAAAATACATTGTATAGGTCAAAATTATTGATTTTTCTTTTATGCCAAAAATAATTAGGAAAATAAGTAGAGATCATGTTCCATGAAGCTTTTTTGTAAAATTCCTACTGTAAACATATCAAAATTTAATTTTTGATTAGTAATATGCATTGTTAAGAACTTAATTTGGACAACTTTAAAGGTGATTTTCTCAGTATTTTGATTTATTTGCACCCTCAGATTCCAGATTTTCAAATAGATGTATCTCGGCCAAATATTGTCCTAACAAACCACACATCAATAGAAAGCTTATTTATTAAGCTTTCATATGATGTATACATCTCAGTTTTGTAAAATTTAACCTTATGACTGGTTTTGTGGTCCAGGGTCACATATTATAGTTTGATTATAAATCATTCTGCGGTAAATACAAATTTAAAATCATAACAAGGAATAGTACATATTAATACAAGGAATATTCAGATTTAACCCCCGTTGTAATCATTAACATTTCATAAATAACTGTAATTTAATTACACATTTTTTCTCAGTAACTGTAACAGATTATTGTTACATTTATTTTGTAATTAAATTATGTAACACTGTTACATGTAACTAGTTACTCTCCAGCACTGCATATCAATAGATTACTGAACTTTTAATACATTAACATGTCAGAAAAATGCTGGTAACAAGTGGAGTGAATGGGGAAAATCCACAGAATAAGAGAGAAAATGTAAAAAAAAAAAAAAAAAGATAAATAAAAAAAGTAACATCAGAATTGGAATGCAAATTATTAAAAAAAAAAAAACGTCATTTGAAAGTTTAAACAGACAGACTAATGGATGAAACCTTCTATAATTATATATTTTAAAGCATAAATTTAATTTAAACAATAGGTCTACAATAATACTCACATATCCAGTTCGTAGGGACCATCTTATATTAGCATGAAATATTATTTTAAACCTATAACATTTGACATCTATTTTATCTCACAATTCTGACTTCCTTTCTCGCGAATGCAAGATTATATCTCATATTCAGGCTTAATAACTCGATTTAACTCAACAATAGCAAGTGGATTTTCAACCAAGGAGAAAAGGAATGAGAGTTGATTTGTGAGAATAAATTGGGAGAATAAAGTCATAATTCTGAAGTTTAAACTCAAATTTATCTTTTTTTATTCCTTTATTCCATGGCTTCCATAGAGTGCTACTTAAACTGTCATTTACTGCAAACACTTAATTGGTCTAATAACACACATAACACAACCATTAAACCATTCTAACGTCAAAGTTAAAGCACTACTTGACCTTTAAGCTTACCTGTCTCCGTATGTGTGCATTTCCCTCCACAGGCATGTTAATCGCACTCTGAATCAGACTTCTGGCAATGAAGATGTAGTACACAGAAATAATAAAGAGAGGAATAATGTACAGGATAAGGAAGGAGGCCATGGAATGGATTTTTGGGTGCAGGTCTCCGGCTTGAGGGTATGGGGCGCATGCTTTAAAACTCTCATTGGTTTCTGGGATGTGGAAGGTGTGTAGATCAGAGAACACTGCCTCAGGAATGGCCAGGATCATGGAGAGCAGCCAGATTGAAGCAGCCTTCAGGCAGACCTTTAGCGAGGCTTTAGATGTCTGGATATCCATTGGTTTGACAATTGCCTTGTATCTAGGAGACAGAATGGACCAGGGACAGAAAGAGACATTTTAATTAAGAATCTAACCTTAAGAGCAATATCATATTTGAGATCGAACACACATCAAATAAAACTAATGACTATTTGGTGAAGAGGACATGACTAATTAACTCATGGGATATGGCAGGATAAATTAGAGGACACTAATGCAGCTGAGGTCTGCAAAACACAGTTTTATTTTTATGGACTGCTGTCTCAGAGTTGTTCCCAATGATTTGTTCATTTTGCTGAAAGAGACTCATAGGTCCCAGTTGGTAAAATGATCTGACTTCCCATCACTAATACTGAGTTTAGGTTTTAACAGCAGATAGCGCTCTAATCTAGTTTTTATCTGCACACTCAAATGCTCTGAAGAACAGTGCCAAGCAGTGTTGCCAATTCGTGGTTTTCCCGCAGAACTGGGTTACTTTAACACTTGCAGCAGGTTGAAGCGACCCCAATATTGTGATATTTAGCTGCTGAAATTAGAATTTTACCAGGGGAACCCCTCCAAAAAATGTGTATTTTAACCCTCGGAATGCAATTTTTTACCACCAATTTGCTTCAACCTTTTCTAATTTTATGATTGATTAGTTTAGGTTCAAGTGTGTGTAAGGATTTGGAAACAAGCAGAGCACGGCTGTTTCTAAACCATAGTGCCACCTGCTGTCCAAAATTAAGCTGAGAATCGACTTGAGAAAGAATCGTGATTTGAAAACGCACACTTTTGAACACTGTTGTCACATAAACAGCTACTTGAGTTTTCTAATTCAGTAGGTTTGCTCGGTAGCTCGCACAATATGGCACTGCACTTAAGTGATGAAGAGCTCCGGTACGAACCCTGTGAAACTGTGGTTCAACAAAAAAAGCTGAAATCCACATAAGGAAGGTAAAATAGCATGCATCACCAAATATGTTCTTATATCACTTTTGCATTTGTTAACACTATCGGATATCGGATAATATAGGATATTTTAATACTGAACAACTGCAATACGCACCTCAAGCAGTGTAATAAAAATGCAGCAATATGTGCTAGGGCTGCAAGATATTGGGAAAATATGCGATATTGTTTATGAATATTGTGATAACGATATTTCTTGCGATATAACATTTCCCTAGATAAATGCTTTTTAAAATTATTATTATTCCTATTATTATTATTATTATTATTATTATTATTATTATTATTATCTATTTTTAAACAATTTATATATGTAATGATTATACTAAAATAAATAGGCAATAGATATTCGTCTGTCATCTGAATTAAATCTAATTCAGGCTAAAAAAACCTATGTCAAGTAAGTTGCAAACACTTAGACTTTAAAACACTATGAATGACTTAAAACCTCAGCCGATATTCTGATTTCTGGTTTGCTGTTACCGTAGACCTGCAAACACAAAATGAATTGCTTTCAAACATTCCTTTTTATTTACATGTAACATACACTCAAGAGCATCTTTTAAACAAAATATTTCCTTGCCTTGCCTGTTTTTTTTTAAATAAAAATAAATATAAAGTAACAAAAATTAAATAATAAAAAAATACTATTAAACAAAAAGTTTACTATTAAACTTCAAAAAGTTAGGAGCATCAAAAAAAGCACCCAATTTCTTTTTAGTAATCCACCGATCTTGATTCTTCATGGCCGATTCTGACTGCCGATGTTTCACAAGAAAATGGGCTGATTCTGAAAGCCTTTTTATATATATTTATTTTACGGCCTAAGCAAGGGACAAGAATGAATGAAAATATGAGTACATAAACAAGATGTTTATTTTCTCTATTGTAGGTACAGCCATTTAAATTAGAGACAACCACTGCATTTTTAAAGAATCTATAGTATAAATAACATAAAATAAATGACACAGTTCTTTCTTACTCGTGTAGACAATAAATGCAGCCATATTTAAAGTAGGCTACTCTCTCAATATTCAAAGTGCAAATAGAGACAGAATTTTTCAAGCATATGATACAGAGCTATAAACAGCTACAAAATTATAGCCCACATATTAATAACAGATATTTTATGTAGCCTAATTCGCGCGCATTGTGGAGTCGCTCTCTAAACACAGGGTATTAAAATTGTATTTGAATGCGCGTGTCGTTTTACTTTTGGTTTTGTTTTACAACACACCCCTAATTGCAATGCAGTTTGTGCAGATCCGGAACAGAGGTTAGTTGAAAGAAAAAAAAAAAAAACATCCGGTTTCTAGTTCAGCGGAGCACAGTGACAGTGAGAGTGATTGACGGCTAATAGCTCAAATCTTCATTAAAAGTAGTAATATAAAGATTAAGTTTAAATGGTTGTAATGCTGGAGAGAACGGCGAACCTGTCACTGCATCAGCTCTCAGCAGTCAGTGAAAAGTTTTGTAAAGAAATGAAACCAATTAAATGTCATTTATCGCAAATCTCTGCAATACCAATATTGCGCATACTGTTATCGTGATAATGATAATTTTACGATATATCGTGCAGCGCTAATATGTGCCATCAACATAATAAAAGCATACCACAGTCACTTATTGAATGTGTGTTTTAGCACCACTCTCTGGACATTTCACTTAGAAACTGCTGCAAAACAAGCAGTAAAATAGCAGTAGTCTGTCTCTGTCATTTTGTATTAGATTGTCATTTGCAGTGTTTCTTGGGTTTGTAGCCTTCAAATTATTAGTCTCAAATTATTGGTCTTTTTTAGTCCAATTTCTAAATACATTTTTGCTTCAAATCAAAGTTTGAAGTGTTGTGTTTCACCTTAAAGCTGGTTGCCTTACTTCATAACACTTTTTAAAAATCCCTAATGGAAATTAATGGAATGTTTCTATCAGACTGCCTGATGGTAAACTGACCAATCAAAACTAAAAGACTATTTCAGTGACAGAAGTGACAGCCTACACTCTTAAAAATAAAGGTGCTTTAAAAGGTTCTTCACAGCGATGCCATAGAAGAACCATTTTTGGTTTCACAAAGAATCATTCTGTCAAAGGTTCTTTAACCATCTCTTTTTTTTACCGTTTTATAATCTGAAGAACCTTCTTTCGCAACAAAGAACCTTTTGTGAAACAGTGAGGTTCTTCAGATGTTAAAGGTTCTTTATTGAACCATTTAGAGAAAAAAAAGGTTCTTCTATGGCATCATGAAGCACCTTTGTTTTTAAAAGTGTATTCTATGACTGATGTAAAGCCTGAAGACCACAGGAAAAGATCCTCCCACCTATGCCATCTACCATCTGTTCATGGCTGTTCACCTACTGTACATATGAAATTAAGCCTCCAGTGCTAATTAGACTCCCACCACACAGATCATGGAGCAGCCTCTCTTTTTTAATACTATTTCAGCATTTTCTTCAGATCAAATGAGATGGAAAAAGTGTAAGTGGAATTTCATTTTTTTTTTTTTTTTTTTTTTTTTTTTTTTTTTACATTTTTTTAAATTTAAATAAAGTTTTAATGAACAATAATTACTCTTAATATTGACTGACTTTTGATTTCACAAATCATTAATCATGTCACCACAGAAATCAGTGTTTCTAATTTAATCCGAGAGAAACTCGACCCTCGGTTGATCCATTGGTCTGGAGATAAACTCGTTACTCTCGAGTGCTCTAGCGTCAACACGAACAGGCAGAGGAAGCTGTTCATTTTTCTCCATCATTAGACATGTTATTTTTCATTTTCATTCATCTGCTACTCTCACACACCAAGTCACACACTTCCTCAGGAGAACAGACAAGATCAAAAAGGCATACAGTTGAAGCCTTGTGTATATGGGTTACAAATATAGAGTAGAATAGAACAAAATAGAATATGTTCCGATCTGAATCACGGTTGCCTTTTATCGTGTCAACTGCACAAAAGTCGGGTTTTGGTAGTTTCTCAGCTTTTTTGATTGTTGCTGAAACCACTTAGATATCAAAATTACATTAAAAAATTATGTGAAAATGGCACTTATGAACATAAACACTGCTTTTCACCTGAACTGTTTTGACAATCGGGACAGATCAGCAAAAATGAGACAGCATTTTTTTAGACAGCTTATTGTTTACATGTTGCATTGAAGTAATAAATGGAATCTTAGTGTAAAGTGTTACCATTTTTTCTTCTAAAAATATGCTGAGCCCACATCCTTACTGCAAAAATTATGTTATATCATAAATGGTCCTGATAGAATATCACATCGTTTGTTACTGGTCTATCAACCCTGTAGCCTAACCATCTTGATCAAGGTCTACCAGGTCAGTTTTACCCCCATCTATTAGTCACTGGACTAAAACAAACTCTACACTACTCAAAAGAGACCCCTACAAATATTCAATTTTCAATGTAATTAACCATAATACTTTTTTGAGGCTTATGCTTAAGAAGAACATTCCCATTCTCAACTGTGATTACCTGACAAAGACTCTGGAGGACGTAATTATTAATGACTTTCACATTTTAATTGCTTGCTGATATTTAAAAAGCAATCAAACATGATTTCCCACTTTTGCAGAACTCCCCTAATCCTGATATGCCAAATCAAAAATCACTGTGAATAATATGTAATTATCACATTACTATAGTAATAAATTACATGGAAATAGCCTATTGTAAAGTGTTACCAAACCAATTAAGTTGTTGCTTTTTAAACCACACCGAGGCAAATCCAGAACATTTTACAATCTATTTAGACTTATTACCTGTCCGCTGCCAGCGCTGTAAGTGTAAACACCGACACTCCAACCGAGGTCAGCTGGATGAACGGAATGAGTTTACAACCAATCCGCCCGAAAAGCCACTCATCCGCCAGAAACTTGCTGGCATCCACAGGTGCGCAGGTGACTAGCAGAAGCACGTCTCCGAGAGCGAGACTCGACATGAAAAGATTGGGGACATTGCGCATGGATTTCACGATGCAAAACGTCCTAATGAGCGTCACATTACCAATTAGTCCAGCAGTAATGATGAGCGCGTAAACGGTGGCAATAACAATGCCCGAATACAGGTGCGGTTGCTCCGGAGCGGCGCTGATGTTGTTGCGCTCCGAAGAGTCGACCAGAAACTTTACATCGGGAGTCGGTGTTAATGTTGCGTCAGACATGTTGTAAAATCAACTCGTGTTCATTTTGAATCTGAAGTGTCCGGTATAGACAACCATTGCCATGTATACGGTTTACTCTGGTGATATTACTCTCCAGCGCATCTTGTGCGCAAATGGAGAGTCCATGTGAGGTTTGGCTCCTTTATGCCAAATTGATGCGCCTGCGCTCTCAACTGCAGAGGGTCACATCAAAAACAAGTTCTTTGAATGATGAACAACTGTTGAATATGTCACATTTAGCTGAAATGCATCAGTGAACTAACCTGTGCAGTTACTTACTCTCGTTAGAAAACTAGTTAGACATAAAGGTTAGATTGCAAAACGATAGTGGTACAGATATTAACGTTTGGTAATTACCTCTTAAAAGATGATCATTGATAGAAACCACGGTAACACTTTACTTTACGCCTTTATGATAATGGATTATAAATTGTTATTAAAGGGTATAATGCATTACTATGATTCATTATGTGCATTATAATGTTTAATTATTGTGATACATTAGAGTGCACATTATGTGCATATGTAATGCATTTATTTTGTCCTAAGTAATTATAAACGAGTTTAAAAAAGCAAACTGTAACAATGAATTGATTATTCATAAGACTGTAGAATACATTTTAAGGTGAATTAAAAGGCATAATTATTGCATTGAAACTACTTTGATAATGCATTATAAATTTAAAGAGATAGTTCACCCAAAAATGAAAATTTGATCTTTATCTGCTTACCCCCAGGGCATCCAAGATGTAGGTGACTTTGTTTCTTCAGTAGAACACAAACAATGATTTTTTTTAACTCAAATCGTTGCAGTCTGTCAGTTATATAATGGCAATCAATGGTTACCAAATGTTTACGAGTAAAAAAAAACAAAACCAAATTAAACCCTGCTGCTTGTGATAATACACTGAGGTCTTAAGACACAAAATGATCGGTCTGTGCAAGAAACTGAACAGTATTTATTTGTTATTTACCTCTGATCCATCATAACATTCTACTGTCCTGAGCACGTTCACCCAGCCGGCGCATGACGCTTCAACATGATCTGCATCAGTAGATGCATGCACGAAAGCGATCTGTCGTGCATATACATCACTCATTGTTTAGTGCATATTATCCTCTCAAAATGGTAATTACTTGTGCTTATCCTGATTTTGGCAACCAATTACAAACTAAAAGGTTACGTTTTTCTTGTGCAAACTCATCTGGGAGTGTTAACCTTTCACTTACTACAATGCCAGAGGTCATTGACGCATTACACACTGGCTGAGCTCCGTCGAATCAGAGGTAAATAATGATATAAATACTAATGATATAAATAAATTCAGTTTCTTGCACAGACCAATTGTTACATGTCTCAAGACCTCAATGTATCGTCACAAGCCACAGGGTTTAATTTTGATTTGTCTGCATATGTTTTTTCCTCTTAAAGTTTTGGTAACCATTGATGGCCATTATATGACTGACAGACTGCAACAGTTTGAGTTAAAAATCTTTATTTGTATTCTACTGAAGAAAGACAGGGCAAGACTATTTATACAGCACTTTTTACAATACAAGAAACAAAGTCACATCTTGGATGCCCTGTGGGTAAGGAGATAAACATCAACATTTTTTCAAATATATATATATAATTCAAGTATATTTTATGGAAAACTGGAAAAGGAAATGGAAAAAGTGTCCACAACCCTAATAAAATGTCAAATGGGATTATTATGAAATGTAATGTAAAAATTGAATTTACATTTTTTTCATTCATTTTAGTGCCATTTTCACAAGTGGTGAATTTACAAAACTAGTCTTTTTGACTATTTATTCTGATTTGCTGCTCAAAAACCATTTATTATGTTGAAAATAACTGAATAGAAGGTCTTTTCAGGAAATATAAATCTTTTGTAACATTATAAATGTCTTTATCATCAATTTTGAAGATTTTTGGATCTTTCTATTCGGAACCCTGAAAAAAAATGTACTAAAAACAAATAAAATGTTTCTTGAACAGCAATCCAGCATATTAGAAAGACCATTTGACACTGAAGACTGGATTAATGATGCTGAAAATGTAGTTTTGATCACAGAAAAAAAACAACATTTTAAAATATATTTAAACAGAAAACTGTTATTTTAAATAGTAAAAAATATTTGACATTATTACTGCTTTTGCTGTATTTTGGATGAAATAAATGCAGTCGTGGTGAGCAGAAGAGAATTCAACAAAAAAAAAAAAAAAACATACTATCTATCTCCTAACATCTACAGTATCTCATATTCTCATAACAATTCTGATAATAACAAATTTATTATTTTTATTTATTACTTTTTCAAACTTTGCAACTGGACATAAAAGGTCACCTTGTCCCCCCGGCAACTGTGAACTATTATTATAGACCTATTTTAAAATTCTGTCTGCAACAGACCATTCCTTCCCATTATAACTGTTTCTAATCAAACCCGATTTTAACTCATCAGCCTGTTAGAGACTTGGATGGGTCAGATATGGGTGACATCCAAAATGTTTGCTATTGGTCTGCCTCCAGGAACAAGGAAACACTGCACTGCAACAGACAAATATGATGAAAAAAGTACTGCATTTTGAAAACATTTTCAGAATCCTTCTATCATAGGTAATCTTCAATGGCAAACCCGCATTATACGATCTGACAAAAAAAACAAAAATAGCTCTTGGTTTCAGTTTGTACTTTGAAGCACATTGGCAGCCATCTACTGAATGGTCTGAAATACAGAACACATACTACTGCAGAATGACCAAAGATATACAGTCTCCATAGAAACACACTTTGATTTTAGTGACAATTAATGGAGCATGCTACCCAAACACAAAGAGGACTGTACAAATAAGATTAAATTTTACTTTAAAATCTGCAGTGCGTTAATAAGCTGAACCAGAACTGATTGGTATCAGGGATGCAAAGTATCGGTTTCTATCTTATGCCATTACAGTTACACAATGAATCAATACCTTGAACGCCGGTGTGCATCTATTAAACAACCACTCCATAATTCCCAAGAGACATAAGCTATCAACACAAGTCAAAGCTTCTCATGGAAAGAGGTTTCAAGTACTGTGCAGTCTAGTGGTTCAACAGATCACGCTTTTTGAGTCATGGATTGGTTTGTTTTTCAAAACAGCAATACAACAATTTTTCAATATAACTTTGCTTTCTATTAATTACTTAACGATAAACACTTCTTCAATGTGTTTGATCAAACATTATTGAAGACAAGTGAACAAGTAAAGAATAACAACAAATACACAAATCACAAGCATAGATAAGTACAACAGAACAAAGTTAGAAATAAAACACGTCTAAACAATAGTATTCAGAAATGAACCTGGGTAAACTATGTTGGCAAAGAGAGCTCAATGTGCTCCAAATTAAGAAAACACATGCAAATAGTAAAAGCCCCAGCAAATTAAAGAAACATCATCATCAGTTTGGCAGCACATGTGCTGCAAATACTCAAAACACAACCAAATAAAAACAAAAACACACTGCAAATACTCACAACACATCAAATACACACACTCCAAATATTCATATAGAGACACACTCCAAAAATTCATAACACAATCAAATATAAAACATGCTGCAAATACTCATGACTCAACCAAATATAAAAAAACTGACTGCAAATACTCAAAACACAACCAAATAAAAACAAAAACACACTGCAAATACTCACAACACATCAAATACACACACTCCAAATATTCATATAGAGACACACTCCAAAAATTCATAACACAATCAAATATAAAACATGCTGCAAATACTCATGACTCAACCAAATATAAAAATACTGACTGCAAATACTCAAAACACAACCAAATAAAAACAAAAACACACTGCAGATACTCACAACACACCAAATACAAATTGCGCTGCAAAAACAGAAACACACTCCAAATATTCATAACACAATCAAATATAAAACATGCTGCAAATACTCACAACACAACCAAATAAAAAACACACTGCAAAAAATGCACTGTAAATACTCACAACACAACAAAATAAAAACAAAAACACACTGCAAATACTCAAAACACAACCAAATAAAAACAAAAACACACTGCAAATACTCAAAACACAACCAAATCAAAACAAAAACACACTGCAAATACTCACTACACACCAAATACAAATTGCGCTGCAAAAACACAAACACAAATACAAAACGTGCTGCAAAAACAGAACATGCAAATACTCACAACACAACCAAATGCAGAAATGTGCTGCAAACTTTAACGCTATATGGTTAATTTTTGCAATTACTCCTTGGATCACATGTATGCCAAACCGTGGGGCCTAGTCTGAAAGATCTGTCTGTAATGGACAAAACCTTTTACAGCACTTTTTAACGGCATAGTCAAAGTGAGAAGCACAACTTTCATCATTTTCAACATTGTGAGGTACCTGGTTATAGTGAATGTGTGGGTCCTGCAGCTGGCAGAATGGCTGAAGTGTCTAGAGATAACAGAAATGCCCTATAGCTTATCTTCAGCAGGTGCGAATGAATAGGCCAAAGACTGAGCCCCCATTGTGTTGGCGAGATAATCCTGTATTACACAAAGAAAGAGGATGATACGCAAAAGACATTTTTTAAAATCCATTCACCAGGCTCCCCAATTACCAGACCTCCAACACCTTCCCTTTGATTTGACGGTGAAGCAGTCTGTCTAGGTTTCACTCTGAAACGTGCTTTACAATCTAAAAGCTATTTGGACAGGCCTTTGGGTCTGCTCTCCTCCTCTGATAATACAATAACCTCGCAAAAACCCACGCTACAAGCACTTCAATCAAAAAAGATGTTCTTTTTGCTTAGTTTTACATATTTATTTATTTATTTGTGGATTCTGAAGAGGTTGGCTGATGTGATGATGATAACTTGTGATGACAGACTCGTGACTGTGATATTGTTGGTGATACTTATAGCAACAGTTTATGATTGCCAATGAAATCTGAAGTACCCTTTCATCACCATTTATCACAGCTTTGCAGAGTGCTCTCAATGTCCCAGTGTCTATTAACATTATCAATTTGACTGCACTGGCTCTATTGGATGACAACAAAACTTGAATAGAATTGAGCTAAAAAATAACACTATTGACACTTACACTATATTGCCAAAAGTATTCGCTCGCCCATCCAAATAATCAGAATCAGGTGTTCACATCACTTCTATGGCCACAGGTGTATAAAATCAAGCATGCAGGCTGTTTTTACAAACATTTGTGAATGAATGGGTCGCTCTCAGGAGCTCAGTGAATTCCATTGTCGAACTGTGATAAGATGCCACCTATGCAACAAGTCCAGTCGTAAAATTTCCTCGCTCCTAAATATTCCACAGTATAAATATTAATCCTAAATATTCCATCAGCTGTATTATAAGAAGGTGGAAGTATTTGTGAACAACAGCAGCCCCACGTAAACTGATGGAGTGGGGTCAGCAGATGAGGAGACACGTAGTGTGAACTTTCTGCAGAGTCAATCGCTACAGTCTTCCAAACTTCATGTGGCCTTCAGATTAGCTCAAGAACAGTGCACAGAGAGCTTCATGGAATGTGTTTTCCTGGCTGAGCAGCTGTGTCCAAGCCATAAATCATCAAGTGCAAAGCGTCGGATGCAGTGGTGTAAAGCACACTGCCACTGGACTCTAGAGCAGTGGAGACATGTTCTCTGGAGTGACGAATCGCGCTTCTCCATCTGGCAATCTGATGGACAAGTTTGGGTTTGCTGGTTGCCAGGAGAACGGTACTTGTCTGACTGCATTGTGCCAAGTGTTAAGTTTGGTGGAGGGGAGATTATGGTGTGGGGTTGTTTTTCAGGACTTGGCCCCTTAGTTCCAGTGAAAGGAACTCTGAATGCTTCAGCATACCAAGGCATTTTGGACAATTCCATGCTCCCAACTTTGTGGGAACAGTTTGGAGCTGGCCACTTCCTCTTCCAACATGACTGTGCAACAGTGCACAAAGCAAGGTCCATAAAGACATGGACGATAGAGTCTAGTGTAGATGAACTTGACTGGCCTGCCTCAACTCGATAGAACACCTTTGGGATGAATTAGAGCGGAGACTGAGAGCCAGGCCTTCTCGTCCATTATCAGTGTGTGACCTCACAAATGCGCTTCTGGAAGAATGGTCAAAAATTCCCATGAACACACTCCTAAAACTTGTGGACAGCCTTCCCAGAAGAGTTTAAGCTGTTTTAGCTGCAAAGGGTGGACCAACGTCATATTGAACCTTATGGATTAGGAATGGGATATCACTTAATTTCATATGCGAGTCAAGGCAGGTGAGCGAATACTTTTGGCAATATAATGTATTAAACTGAACTGAACAGAGTTTGCATCACTGATTCTGTTACTTTCCTGTTTACTGTGAAGCTGCTTTGAAACTCTATAAAATATTATAGTGACTTGGTTTGTTGTTTACATAAGATATTTACATAAGCTCCATTAGATATTTTAATGTAAAATAATTTGTCACTTAGTAAAATCTAGCCAAATCAGACAGAAGCCAACATGGACAGGTTTCTGTGGCATAACATTATCCTCAAAAGATAATCAAAATAATAAAAAACATGTATACTATGTCATACATGAACAGACCTCACATATGTCCTCTGTTTAGTGTTTAGGGAGCAGTGAATACTCAATAAAGACCATGTGGATTGGAACACAGCCTGATTAAATGTCCACTGCCAAATGAATGCTCTCCAAATTATATGCTACTGAATAAAAGGATGATGGTCTCAAACCAGTATTTTATTATCAATAAAATATGCCATTATATTAAAATTAAAGCCATGTGAGAGACTGGGTTAGAATTAGAATTGCATGATTAAAATGAACGAAAATAAAGACATATGGAATGGAGGAATAGGAAATGACATAAAAATGAATTATAATATTGAATTTGACCCATTGAGTGCAGGGACACGTATTACAAACTGAAAAGGCGTGCATGAAAGTTATTTATACAGATTCATTAGGTTTGTAAAGAATGTATTTTTAATCATAAAAGTACAAAGGTCTTAAATAACTTCCGCCAGATTTAAAATGAAAGTTAGTTAAAGAAGCAAGACTTATAAAGTTATAAAGAGATGATATTGTGTGTAAAATATAACTCTTTTTACCATGATGAAAAGAAAAGGTATGATGGGACTTTTTATGTTACATTGATTCTTTCTACAGACCGCTCCGAATTGCTTTTCAATTGCTTGTTATTCAATGGAATGTCTTTTTTTTCTTCAGTAGACAATTCCACTTCAGTGTGGCAATTTTATCGATTTACCTAAATGTCACATCAACTGAATGTCTCATTTATAGGACATTATCTTTGACACACCACTCCTTGCACATAAGCTGTCTGACTGGATTGCAAAGTAAAAACTCCCCACCGCAATTACTGAGTCGTAGCCAAAACCGGGATATGCTGATTAAATGTTATTCTTTATTATGTTCCATAACAGACAAAGAGCCCAAGTCTCTCTTAATCCACCCATGAATGCATAATAATATTCATGGTATTCCTTGAAAATGTCTTAAAGAATAACAAGAAAATGGTTTTCTTTTCTTTGCCATGAATGAATGTTGTTGGATAATAAAAGGAGGGCACTGATAATTTCTAGCATATATTCATAATAGGCAGTAACATACAGCAGGACCTCATATATTAAGAATTAATCAACAACTTAATTTTGTTAACATGAACATCCAGGAAGGAAAACTCAAGTCAAAGGTCATCAGACTTGCACAAACTGCTGTAACCTTTTCAGCGTGACTGGCGATGAAAAGGTTTCGTTGAGACCTTTGCTTTTTATCATTGTAGTGATAACTACAGAATCACAGTGCTGTGTTATCAAAATTATTATAAACAGAGCACATGTCTGACGTTGGCTGCATGCTCGAAAATTATGGAAGTGTGCAGATTATTTTCCTCTCCCTTAATAATGTTTTTCATATTTCCTGTTCCTTCCACCAGCGATCATTCAAGTGTGGAAGGAGTTTTCTTATTCATACTGTTATCAAATCTTATCAGATATATAGGCTACATATATATATATATATATATATATATATATATATATATATATATATATATATATATATATATTTT
>NC_133380.1:13675982-13703482 GCF_049309525.1 Garra rufa
TAATTGAAATTCTTACTAGTAAAAATTCTGTTGTAGAGCTCTGTAATTAAAAATGAATTGAAGTCAATGAAGACATGACTAGTAAAAATTAATTTGTAGAGCTCTCTAATTGGAATTGTTATTAGTAAGAATTGAATTAGAGAGTTCTGTAATTGGAATTGTTCCTAGTAATAATTTAATTAGAGAGCTCTCTAATTGAAATTCTTACTAGTAAAAATTAAATTGTAGAGCTCTCTAATTTAATTGTTACTAGTAAAAATGCAATTACGACCAGTAACACTTAGTATATTTTAGGCTAAAACAGCTTGCCATAATATGATAGCCTACTTGGCATTTATTCTCAAATTAATATTTGCGACCATGTACCACAAAACTAGTCTTAAGTGACATGGGTATATCTGTAGCAATAGCCAAATTGTATGGGTCAAAATGATTGATTCTTCTTTTACACCAAAAATCATTAGGATAATAAAGATCTTGTTCCATTAAGATGTTTTGTAAATTTCCCACCGTAAATATATCAAAACGTAATTTTTGATTAGTAATATTCATTGCTTAGAAGTTCATTTGGACAACTTTAAATGCAATTTTTTTTTTTTTTGCACCCTCAGATTCCAGATTTTCAAATAGTAGTTGTATCTCGGCCAAATATTGTCCTATCCTATACATCAGTAGAAATTACTGGTTTTAGGGTCCAGGGTCACATATACGACAGCACGATGCATCCTCTCTACTTTCAAAGAGGTTTGTTTGCTTACCTTTCCAAGATACGCGCGTACCCGGTTGGAACCATGCCTGGAGCATGAAGCAGCCAGCCTGAAGTGGCATCTTCGAACTTGATCTTTTACTTTGTTTTATGGCCGATTAAAAATTTAATTGGATTCCTAATGTTAAGTTTGTCATAATTATCTTGAACAAAACTGACTTTGCCGAATTGGTTTGAATTATTTACACATTTAAGGTATCTTAACATTATATTATAATTTATGGCACGAAATGGGCTCAATTCGAACGTGAATCCATAAACACGCTGCTGACACCTTGAACATTGAGCCCACTGCGCCCTCTCCCGGTTAGACTGGTTAGACTAACGCTATTCGCCGCGGTGATCAGCTGTGAATCTGCGGCTGTTTGCTGGTGGTTGATACGTCCACTGTACATTCAAAATGCAGGCTCACGAGATCCGAGAGAAGAAAGCCAATATGGTTGAGTGAGGATGAGACTACCCAGCTCTGTTCTTGTGTCGGTCTCTTTGTTTACGGCCGAGACGACGGCTGCTCTGTATCTGAGCAGCACTTATCGCTCCGCTGGTGATCAGATTTGGCAGTGTTTCACGCTCCTCTTCACGCTTGTGCCATCCGTGCTGGTGCAGCTCACACTAATATTTATTCACAGAGACCTGAGCAGAGACAGACCTCTAGTATTGCTGCTTCATATATTACAACTAGGGCCAATAATAAGGTAAGTGGCCAATTTGAGACTGCCCATCAATGTATTTGGATGTGTTTCTGCTTATGACAAGCCTGTGGAAGGGAATTATCCATCATTGTAATGGATCAAGACATAAACAATATCCATTGTGATCGAATACACATAACGAAGGTGTTCTTTTTTCTCTTTTTCGTACGCAGATTAACCTGTTCCTTAGCTACCTATTGCAACTATGGAAATTTGTCGTTTAATTTATAGTCCTCAGTGCGCAGTCATGTCAAAGGTTTCATGGCTTCAGGCAGGGCTCAATGCTTTATGTCTCTGAGACTTTTCATGAAATGCATCCATTTTCTTTTTTTATTTTAAATAATTTTTTTATGAGCTGTTAACATTCTATCGTCCAAAAATGTAATCTATAATCTATATTTGGATGTTGAATGCTGGGATAATGGCTAATAGTTACAATTTATTATTAGCTTTTTTCTCAAGGCAGTGACATTGCACACTGTTTATTAGAAACATGAACAAATTATTTACTGTACAAAGTAATGTTGACAGTATAAAAAAGAGGGACTTCACATAAGTGTATATGATATGTTATGTTATTTTGTTAATTTAGGAAAAAATATTTTTTTGTATTCCAATTATTAAAATTATTTTTATTATTGTAAACTGGGGAATATCACATAATAGGAATATAAATAATATATTACATTTTATATACACACACTACCAGTCAAAAGTTTTTGAACAGTAAAATTGTTGATGTTTTTTAAAGAACATTTATCTCATCCAAAGTACAGCCAAAACAGTAAAAATTTTTTTTTTTTTTTTTACTATTTTAAATAACTGTTTTCTATTTGAATGTTTTAAAATGTTATTTATTTCCGTGATTTCAAAGCTTAATTTTGAGCATCATTACTCCAGTCACATGATCCTTCAGAAATATTTCTAATATTCTGATTTACTGGTCAAAAACATTTATTATTATTATTATTATTAGAAGTAGTAGTAGTAGTAGGCTAGTATGTTGAGAACAGAGTAGAATTTGATGAATAGAAAGTTCAGAAGAACAACATTTATCTGAAATAGAAATCTTTTGTAACCTTTTGTAACATTATAAATGTCTTTATCACCACAAAAAATTGTCTTTTATTCATTTTTAAGTCATTTTTTGTATTCATGGAGTACATAAAAGCTACGCTTTTTGCAAAATGACCTCTCTGTAAGTGCTGTACTGTAACAGCTTTTCCTGGCATTTAATTACACTCCTTTTAAAAGCCATTTTAAACTGTTATTTATTTTCCATGTACAATGCCGCAAGCCATTTATGGACAATTTGTGTCCACAAATTATCTATTAGTATAGATACTGGTGTTATTGACAGCTTCCAGTCCAGGCCTCACAGTGAACTGTTCCATCACTATCGGTCCATGTGTTTTTGCATTGACCCTTTGCATAATTGAAGTATTGATATCGCCTTCTCTAATAATACAGTTTAGCAATGCGACCTGGGCCAGCTCGTTCAGATAAAGCCCAGCAACATTTCAGCCAGGTGTGCTTCATGTATAATTCAGTTGTTTATTTCTCTGAATTAGTGTGAATGGCCTGTGAATTCTCTCTTGGCCTTCTCTTAACACGCTCTCATCCATCACATTATCATCAAGGTTGCCCGTGCACTAATATTATAAAAAAGCAAGGCTGTTGTCAAGGTTTGGGTTAGGAAATACTCACTCAAACTTTGGCACCTATACCTGTCCTGTGATGTAGCCTCTGCATTTTAAATGAATGAGATGGACAGATCGCCCACAAAGGCCTTAATAAAAGCTGTCCTCGGGTAAACTAGAACTGTGCTGGTGAGCTCAAACTGGATTGAGTGCAATTCTCTGAACTGAGACATGGTCTATTGTGACATGGAGGAGGGAAATAATAAGAATCTGACTTTTATAGGATATTTGAAGCCAATTCAGTAACTCCCAATATATATATATTAGGGGTGGGCATAGATTAATTTTTTTAATCTAGATTAATCTAGATTAAATCTTGGAATTAATCTAGATTAATCTAGATTAAAATGGCTAATTTGAATTCTGATGAAGGCATTCAGAATATGTGTGCTACCCAAATAATGACTAAAAGTAAGTCTTTGAGAATGGATCATAAAGCTCATAAAGCTGTTCTATGATAATTTGTTGATGAAAATAAATTATGTTCAATTAGATGTACTTGTGTTTACTAACTAACTAACAATGAAATTATTTTTTCTACCTATTAGATTGTGTTTTTTTAACGTCAACACCTACCCAACCCATTACATGTTACACCGTACTTTTATTTTGACAGGTT
Organism: Garra rufa; assembly: GCF_049309525.1. Classification (NCBI taxonomy): domain Eukaryota; kingdom Metazoa; phylum Chordata; class Actinopteri; order Cypriniformes; family Cyprinidae; genus Garra; species Garra rufa. The sequence goes on from NC_133380.1 coordinate 13,679,760, forward strand.
GCCATGAAGTTTCTGTGTCATACAGTATGATATGATGCTAGTTTTCTCAAATGAAACGGTAAAAGTGACACTCACAGCAGTTTGGGAGATTGAGTTTATCTGTTCATGTGAGATGAAAATGCCAAAAATTACCGGGAGCGTCACGTGTGTTTCAGTATGCGTGTAGTAAAAGCTCGTTTCGGCCATTCATATATACAGCTAGGCAAACGGAACATATCGGATTCATATTAAAACGGTCTTTTTGCATTTCAGTTTTCACATACACTAGTCCATATCGCGATTTGAATTAAGTGACAGACAAACATTTGATTTATGAATCCAAAAAACGAAGAATTTACGTGGCATTTCGCGCTATAGTAGATTCGGTTTTTATGAATGGAGGACGACGCGACCCCGTCTGTGTTTTGGCGGAGGAGACCATATTCTATAGTCTTCGGTATACATCCGCGTTAAACTATCAAGGTGAAAGTCATCATAGCTTGCGTAGTTTAGACCCAGCTCCCAACCCAAATTTGAGAATAGATTAACGGCGATATTTTTTTTATCGCACGATAAGAGTTTCACGTTAACGCAGCACGTTAACGCCGATAACGGCCCACCACTAATATATATTTATATATATATATATATATATATATATATATATATATATATATATATATATATAATTTATTAAATTTAATAACAAAATAACCCAAGGCAATATATGTGACTCTGGGCCACAAAAACAGTCATAAGGGTCAATTTCTTTAAAATTAGGATTTATACTTTATACTTTATCTGAAAGCATTGATGTATGGTTTGTTAGGATGGGACAATTATTGGCCGAGATACAACTATTTTAAAATCTGGAATCTGAGGGTGCAAAAAAATCTAAATATTGAGAAAATTGGCTATAAAGTTGTCCAAATGTAAATTAATAAGGTTTTAATATATTTGCGATAGGAAATATACAAATTATCTTCATGGAACATGATCTTCACTTAATATCCTAAAGATCTTGGCATAAAAGAAAAATCAGTAATTTAGACCCATACAATGTATTTTTGGCTATTTTGTGCTACTTAAGATTGGTTTTGTGGTCCAGGGTCACATATGTTGTTTTTTCCAGCTAGTCTGTAATTTATTCTAAATTATTTTATTTCATATTAATAATAAAAAATAACCAAAGGCAATTACTTTCAACTATGATTTAATAAAGTTATAGAATCATTTTATTTTAGTATTGTTAATATATTATTTAAAACCTTAAGTTTTAAAGGTTTAGCTCACTCCAGAATTAAAATTTCCTGATACTTTACTCACCCCGTGTCATCCAAAATGTTCGTGTCTTTCTTCATTCGAAAAAAAAAAAAGGTTTTTGAAGAAAACATTCCAGGATTTTTCTCCATACAGTGGACTTCAATTGGGATCAGCGGGTTTAAGGTCTAAATTGCAGTTTCAATGCAGCTTCTAAGGTCTCTACACAATCCCAGTTTAGGAAAACAGACCTTATCTAGCAAAATGGTTGGTCATTTTTTAGAAAAAAAAAAGAAAATGTATACTTTTTAACCACAAATGCTCATCTTGCACTAGCTCTGTGTCCACGACTTCACACATTACGTCACGTTGAAAAGGTGATATGCGGAAGTACCAACCCAGTGTTCACAAAGTGAACATGCAAAGAAAGTCAAATGCCCTTTACAAATAAAGGTAAAACAAAAATGCTGGATGATTTTGAAGTTGGAGGAGAAAATAAGATGGAGTTTTTCACCCTAACCTACCTTTTTGAACCGAAGCACGCAGAAGAACAACTAACTGTGCATCACCCTTTCAACATGATTACGTAATGCATGGAGTCTTAGACATTCATCGCAGAGCTAGTGCAAGACGAGCATGTGTGGTTAAAAAGTATATCTTTTTTTTTCTTAAATGACAAACTGTTTCGCTACATAAGACCCTTATTCCTCGGCTGAGATTGTGTAAAGCCCTTTGAAGCTGCTGTGAATCTGCAGTTTGGACCTTCAACCTGCTGATCCTCATTGAAGTCCACTATATGGAGAAAATCCTGGAATGTTTTCCTATAAAACCTTAATTTCTTTTTGAATGAAGAAAGAAAGAACATCTCGGATGACTTGGGGGTAAGGAACTTACAGGAAATTTGAATTTAACCTTTAACCACGCATTTATCCAAACAATAAAACTCAGTTTTATTTCTTTAGGTGCCTCGATGCCTTCTGTATCTACGGCAGCGCCGGAAAAGTGGAGGAGCCGTATGTCACCATCACCCGAAAAAAGCAGATACCCCGGGAAGGGCAGACCGAGGAGGTGGAGCAGGAAGTGGGGCAGGCGGAAGGGAAGTTAGTCACCCACAGGGCCGCTTTTGCCAGGACTTCGGTCATACAGGCCTTCCTGGGCTCTGCACCCCAGCTCACGCTGCAGCTCTACATCTGTGTGCTGCAGAAAGGGGTATCCATTGGTAGAGGTGAGAATACGCGCACACACTCTCACACTCAAACACTGAACAGTATCAAGTACATTCTGACACAACTAAAATAGAGCGCTGCAGGAGCCAGAGTGGTTAATAAAGACTTTTAGAAGACTGAAAGCTTGGTGCTATAGCGTAATTGGTTTTATAACACAGCTCTCTGGGATACTTAATTCTGATTGGTGAGTTGAGAGATTTAGCGGTCAGATATTTCTAAATAATGACTGTTGCCTTTGGCAACTGATCGCTTATCTGAGAAACCTGTTTTCTACATAGCTGTGCTTGTGTCTTTCCATGCTCTATAAGTAAGCTAATGAAACAATTTCTATTAAAGGATTAGTATTAGCCTAGAATCTAGACGCGCCCCTAGCGGCAGCAAATTACATTTGCTTCCAAGGTCAGTCTAGTTACTCTCAATTCACTTAAATTTCCGAAAAATCCAAGATGTACTGGGCCAATCACGAGTCGGTAAGCGGGCTTAACATGATGACGACTGACCTGCGACCATAAGTTCCGTCAGACATGAATTCCTGGTTCCGTGAATTAAGCGTGGAAAACTGAACAGTATTTATATAATTTTTTACTTTTGATACACAGCCACGTCCATGTGTCCTGAGCAGGAGCTTGTTACATCTGAACGCGCTGTGGTGTAGAATACGCAAACACCGGAAGCGATCTGTGGCGTGTATACGACACTCATTGTTTACACAGCACAAGAGATTGTGGATATAGCGGCTATTCAAAATGGTAATTACTTGCGCTTGTCCTGGTTGTTCAAACCCATTTAAAGCTGAAAAAGATTACGTTTGCTTGCGCAAACTCATCCTGGACTTTTTTTTTACATATTTCCCCTTTCGGTGTTTGCGTATACTACATCAAAGCGCGTTCACATGTGACGAGTCGAATCATAGATATGCTAAACTCGTGCTCATGACAGATGGACGTGGGTGTGTATCAAAGGTAAAAAGAAAATTATATAAATACTGTTCATTTTCTTGCAAAAACCGATCGTTTCGTGTCTTAGGACATCAATGTATCCTCACGAGCCGCAGGGTGTAATTTGGATTTGTCTGTGCATGTTTTTGTTTACTTTTAAAGGTTTAGTGCCCATCTATGTCTATTATTTAGCTGACAGACTGCACAGTGCACTGATTTTTGTTAAAAATCTTCGTCGCTCTGACTACGTCACCTGACCGACTACTTCTCTGATTGGTTGTAGCGCTATCCTATTGCGTGGAGAGGAGTTTGAAAGACAACCGTTTATCCCACCCCTCCGGTTGAGCCCTGTCTATGGAGAGTGCCCAGACCCTACATTTATGTGGGTCTGGCTTGCCAGGCTAGATTAGTATACTTCCAGAATAAAAAAATTGTGATAATAAACTCAACCCCATGTCATCCAAGATGTGTTTTTCTTTCTTCCGTCGAAAAGAAATCAAGGTTTTTAAGAAAAACTTTCCAAGAGTTTTCTCAGTATAGTGGACTTCAATGGGAGCCATCGGGTTGAGATCCAAATTGCAGTTAGTGCAAAAGTTAGTGCAAGACGACCATTTGTGGTTAAAAAGTATATGAATTCATATATTTTTTAAGAAAATGACTAATCGTTTTGCTAGATAAGACCATTATTCTTTGTCTGAGATCATGTAGAGCCCTTTGAAGCTGCTCTGAAACTACAATTTGGACCTACAAACCGTTGATCCCCATTGAAGTCCACTATTTGGAAAAAAAAAAATCCTGGAATGTTTTCCTTTAGAAACCTTAATTTCTTTTCGACTGAAGAAAGAAAGACATGATCATCTTGGATGACATGGGGGTGAGTACATTTATCAGGAAATTTTTATTCTGGAAGTGAACTAGTCCTTTAAGTAGCTATGTAATAACTCAGATAATGTGCAGTCAGACAGCCGTTTTCACAAAATATCATGAAAATATCAAGATCATGAAAACTCTTTATTTTGTAATAATAAGTGTCTGACTGTACACTGTTCATCACTTACTGTACATATCAGTCCCTGTGAGTCTTAAAAATCAAAACGTTCAACTATTACATTTGTCAGAATGAGAACAACTTCTTAAATCGTCTTAAGGAGTTCTAGAGCATGACTAAGGCTTTTCTTTTTCATGCTTTGTTTTCCTTTCATTATCTGGCTTTGTAAAGTACAGCTCCCAAAGTGGAGCACTGCAAGCTTATGAGCTTATGAGTTGCACTGTTAATGACTTTTGTCATTTCACACATTCTCCACCACATCTGTAAAGTGTTAAAATGTCAATTGGTTTTTATGTCATTGAGGCATGTCACATTTCCGCCAACCGATATGATCTGTGCGCAGTCTCTCCAAGTTTCCTCCATAGAATAATCTCTCTGTAAGTCCTGTAAACATGGAACTGGTCCTCACGTCACCCGTCTAAATTTAACAAGCTCCCCTCAGTGGCACATTCAACACACATGCTTGAATTACGTCTAATGCCTCTGAAATGACTTCTACTTGTGTGCTATCTATATCCTCTTGTTATCTCAAGGACGCACACTTTGTTTGAGTATATTAGCTAGAATAGATAGCATGTTTTCAGACAGCATGTGCAGACTGAAATAATTAAACTAAACCACAGACAAATTCATTTCATGAAATACCCAGAAGCACTACAGTACACAACAATGAACAGTCAGTGCCAATGTAAAGTGAGGTCCAACAGTCTGAGACTACATTACATTGAAAATACACCACTGTATACTGTAGACAACTTAGGCATTTGCAAGCTGTTATTTGGCGTAATGTGAATTTTGCTCTCCACCCATTAACTGTCACTCTACAGTGAATATTAAGAATGATGGACCTGACTTTGCCTCGCATGAGGAATGTGTTGACAGCCTTGCGATCTATCCTTGAAAGTGCTATTGCAGATGGAAGATCATAATGGACAGTGAATCAGTCTGACCCCATTACCCATGAGGCATAGAGTAATGAAACGGTGACTGACTTTAGATCAGGCGCAAGGCTGATAGAGGCCATATGTTTGCACTACTGGTGGATTTGAGCCTTCGGGGTATCTGCTTTTGCTATCCTTTATTACTAAACAACAATAGTAAACCGCATAGACAATAAACTGGATGGCAACATTTTGTGCACCACAGTAATGGAGGCCCTGAACCAAATGAAAATAAATAAAGGAATAAATGATGTGATAAAATGAATACAATTCATTTTTCATTAAATTTTGCTCTAAAGTTCTGTTTTTTAATTTTTCTGCATTTGGTTTCTGTTTTAATGGTTAAATTAAAACATATCAAATTAATTGAAATCATGACATTTAAGCAATTTAATGGCAATTTATTAAAAGTTAAACTCAGTTTTATTTATACCAAATTCTGTTTTCTATTAATTTTATGGATTCCATTTTAATGGTTTCATTAAATTTTAATGATCAGACACATAATTAATTGTATTTTTTTATTATAATGATTTTCTTGCTATTTTTAGTAATACTGTGTTGTGTATTTACATTTTTCTGGTAAATAAACTCTGGTAAATAGTTTTTCTAGTAAATTCCCCTTTAAAATAAAATAATGTTGTAATAATTTTAATAGTAGCAGTAGTACTATCATTACATTAGGTAATATATTTCTGTCACAGTTTCTTCAAGTTAAACCAAACTTTTATTTTGACAGGTTTCTGTGAGGAACTTTAAGTTTCTGTTTGTATATGAAATGACGATAAAATGCTCAAGAAGTGACTCTCAGAGCAATTTTAGACATTATGTTTATGTCTTTGTGTACTCGTCTGTACCATTCATTCACACAGAGACACAGAACATACAGGACTCATATTTAAATACTGTTTGTGGGGTTTAATATTTACAGACACTAGTTCATATTGGGTTTTTATTTAAGTGTACTGACCAACTTTTGATTTATTCATCCAAAAATTGCCAATTTTCTGTGTTATACATTAAATTCCATTTTTATTTTTATTTTTTCATTATTCTACGATTTCCACATCATGGAAATCATAGGGCTCTATATGTGTTACTTTCTGTATTTTTTTTACCTTTTTAATTATTTTTATTTTTTAATCCATTCTTACATTAATTTATTATTTATTTCATTTATTTAATACATTTTTTATTTTTTTCCACATGTATTTATTCCCATATTTATTTATTTATTAAATGGTATTATTTATTTATTTTGCTTTTCTGTGTACAGCATGGAAATGTGGGAGCCTGAGAGGTATCAAGTTATTTATTTATTTATGCATTTATTTAATATTTATAATTCCACATTTCCATATACATACACACACATTACCGCTCAAAAGTTTGGGATCAGTAAGACAATGCAATGTTTTTTAAAGATGTCTCTTATGCTCATTAAGACTGCATTTATTTGATCAAAATACAGAAAAAAACAATAATACTGCAAAATGTTATTACAATGTAAAATAATGTTTTTTATTTTAATATATTTTAAAATATAATTTATTCCTGTGATGCAAAGCTGTTACTCCAGTCTTAAGTGTCACATCCTTCAGAAATCATTCTAATATTCTTATTTATTATTAGAATTATTAATGTTGGAAACAGTTGTGCTGCCAAATGTTTTTTTGGGATTTTTTTAAAAATAATTTTACACATCCTTGGTAAATAAAAGTATTAATTTCTTTCAAAAAAAAGAGAATAAATTACTGACCCTTTTGAACAGTAGTGTATATTGTTAGAAAAGATTTCTATTTTAAATAAATGCTGTTCTTTTTAACTTTTTATACATCAAAGAATCCTTAAAATAAATATTTAAAGGTTCCAAAAAGTATTAAGTAACCCAGCTGTTTCCAGTATTGATAATTAATCAGCATATTACAATGATTTCTAAAGGATCATGTGAAACTGAATACTAAATTAACGATGCTTAAAAATTCAGCTTTGATCACAGAATATATTAGATTTTGAATGTATATTAAAATAGAAGAACATTGTTTTACATCATAATAATATTTCACAATATTTTTAATTATATATTTTTTATGTATTTTTATCAAATAAACAGCCTTGACGAGCATTAGAAACATATTTACAATACATTAAAAATCTTTCTGATCACAAACTTTTGAACAGTAGAGTGGTTTATTCCAAATCCACTTATCTAATTCAAAAGCTTTCAGTTGCTTTTAACCACAAAGTATGTTTCTATTAGATTTAACATGCTCATGTTTCACTCTTTTTGCTCTTTGCCAGGTACACTGATGGTCATTTCCCTTCTCTCGATTGTATATGGAGCCCTACGCTGCAATATTCTCGCCATAAAGATACGCTACGACGATTACGAAGTCTCCGTGCGTCCGTTGGCATACCTTTGCGTGTTCCTGTGGCGAGGGTTCGAGATCGCCACACGTGTGGCCGTGCTTGTTCTCTTCAGCTCCGTGTTGAAAGTATGGGTGCTTCCGGTGGTATCAGTCAACTTCATCCTGTTCTTTCTGCACCCGTGGGTTCTCTTCTGGAGCAGCCGCTCTCCATTCCCAGAGAACATCGAGAAGACGTTAACCCGTGTCGGGACCACTATCGTCCTCTGCATGCTAACCTTCCTGTACGCCGGCATCAACGTCTTCTGCTGGTCTGCCGTTCAGCTCAGATTGGATGACCCTGATCTGATCGATAAGGGACAGGCATGGAGGCGCCTCGCTGTGTATTATTCCCTCCGATTTGTTGAGAACACAGGGCTGACTTTGATGTGGTACATCCACCGAACTGAGTTCTACCAATGGGTGGACGCCCCCGTTTTAGAACTATCACTGTTGTTGGGTTATGCCACAGCTGTGTTCTTTATGTTGCTCTTTTACCAGTTTTGCCACCCTTGCAGGCAACTCTTCTCATCCAGTCCAGCCCAAGGCTTTTGGGAGTGTTGTGGATCCCTCTGCCTGCTTCGTGGGACGATTTCTCAGTCTGGCTCCATGAGGACCAAGCCACAAGGAAAAGACACTGGAGACGATCCACCCTGTGGTACCAAAGAGGAAATCGGAGTTTGTGTGGTGCAGTGTGAGCAAAGCACATCTTAAAGGAATGGTTCAGCTAAAAATGACAATTCTGTCATCATTTACTAAACTTAATGTCATGCCAAATCTGTGTGTTTTTCTTCTTCTCCAGAAGATATTTTGAAAAATGCCTCCATATTAAAGGGAACCCAATTATTAAGACTTGATGGGCTTATTATATCATAAGTCATGTCTTTAACTGAAATATGTAGTAGAAAACCCATGAAAGATTTTTGTTATTTTAAAAAAACAACGTTTTATACATGTTTTGGACTATGGGGGGCGCCATTATTTCAATGACGTGAAATGGTCACACTCAGTGAGCAATTGGCGCTACCTTTTGCTATTTTTACCCCAGGAATCAGCTATTTTGGAAAATAAAATACTGATATGATGCCACATTGTGCACCTTTTGGTTGTCATTTTCAGTCGAAGGGCAACAAGAGAAGTTTAAGTCTTCACTGCTTTCCTAGCAGTGTGAAGAGGAGAAAAGAAAGGGAAGATGCCTGTGGATTAATAAAACTTTCTAAAGACCTGCGTCTTTGTTCTCTCCACTTTAGTCCTGATGCATTTAAGGCTTCTAGTAGACAACAGCTACTGAAAGAGCTTACAAATGGCAAAGACAAGAAACGCTAGATGCCATCCTGGCAGGATGTAAACATGCTGACGCTTGTCATGATGCCGCAGACACTGAAGGAGTTTCTCAGCGCAGATTTCACTCGATATCCGGGGCATTTAGACTCCTTGTGGGGAAAAACCGATGGTACGGCATTTGGTTTAAGCCTATACACTCATATCAATCGCCACCTGTAAGCTTTTTCAGTAGATGTGGTCATAATATCAGTATTTTACTGTCCTAATTGCTTATTCTGAGTTGTGTTGAGGTACAAATAGGAATATGTAGTGCCAATAGCTCACAGAGTGTGACCATTTCATGTCATCGAAATAATAGCACCCCCATAAGCCAAAATATGTATAAATAACATACATCTTTCATGGGTTTTCTACTCTATATTTAAATTTATAAGTAAGAGACATCATTTATGTTATATTGAGCTATACTAATTGGTCTCCAATGTTTTTTATTGCATCAACAAAAGCAGTTGTCTTACATAAAACGTCCTCTCTTGTGTCCCACAGAAGAAATAAAGTCATGCAGAACTGTGTTTTTTTCCATTTGGAGCACAAGGGTGAGTAAATGATGACAGTAATTTCATTTGTGGAAGAACTTTCCCTTGAAAAACTTTCTCTTTAAGGATCAAAAGGGAGAGATTTCTGCCTTGATACGTGATGGTGGAATGTAAAAGGCGACATTTGTCAAACTTTGAGATGAAAATACTTTTTCTTGTTTGGTTGTTTGGTTTACAAAAACGAGGCAGCATGTTCCACTGAAGTGCATGTGAAATTCCCTAATAATATGAACCCGCTGCTTTTGTCATGTGATGTGGGAGCACTCCGTCCCTCGTTCGGTGTTGGTTTGATTAATGTTATAGCTTCTACACAGTCTCTGTGTTTGGATTATTTACAGTGGATTTATTTAAAAGATTGTATTTGCTTGAGTTATAAGCTGTTGATTTTTCCATCACCTGGAGGGAAATGCTTCCTGAAAAATGTTTGATAACCTCTCAGGTTCATTATTAATACTTTCTTCTAGTTTCTCTTAAACTGTGTGGAATTAGTCCTGATTGGTTAACATATGGCCTAAATTATTTATGAATGGTTAGAATTACAGTTGGGTTGCCAGGACCTTCATAATCCCGCAAAGATTGTTTTAATTGATTGTTTTTTTCCTTTCCTTTGTTTACACTCCTGTTTTGCACTCGTCTCATCTGGGGACCTCTTTTGCACATTATTCTGATTTTTACTTCAAACACAACAAAAAATGTCATTCTTTTTACTGAGGGCAGTAGATGATTGTATCTTAACTTTACTGCCCCCCTGTGGGGAGTCGATTGGCTTGAGTTTATTAATTTTGCAAGACTTGTGATCAGTTACAACTAGAAAGTCCCTCAAAAAGCACTGTATAGAGCACAGCACTGCTTTTGATATTTGCAACTGTCAGCTAAACCCATAATAAAAAAATAAATAAAATAAAGGAGAATGATATTTTGTCCATTTCAGGTACATGCGGTTTTCCTTGTTATGTATTTATTCATTAATTTAGAAACATTTGTGTTTATATCTTCAATGTATGAGATATTTTATGCATTTATTTTATTTATTTTTGCTGATAGCTTAAACAAAACGACAGGCTTGACTATAAAACAGAAAGAGAACTGAAATCATCTGACCATCCCCGTCAGGTTGAGGAACTTTGCTTGATGGTTTCTCATGGGCTCACAGTTGTGACAGCATTTCCGGATTTGCTTCTTTGCTTTATATACCAAATCTCTTTCTGTCTTGTGGCTTTCTTCAAAACCTTTCATCCTCACTTCACTTGATCTTCTCTCTCTCTACAGTTGAGCATCATGGGAAACTTTGCTGCAAATGAAGGACTATCCATTTTTGTTATTGTAAGCTATGGTTTTAGCTTTGGTTTCTTAACTGAATTTACTTTTCAATTCTTTTTAAATCATTATCTTTGGGTTTTAAAGTTCTTAATTGCTTTCTGTGTATGTGTATGTGTGAGTGTGTGTGTGGCACATTTTTTTTTATTTGTTAAACATGCTGAAGAACAGAGATACTTTTGATGCTCTATACTTTTATAAAATACTTAAATAGTCTGCAAAACTTCTCAAACATCCTTCGTTCTGTTTTTCAGCTGGTATGGCTGGGCATCAATGCGTTTCTCTTTGTGCATTTTTACATGGCATTTCTGATTGATAGATACTATTATACTAGAGTCATCCTTGGGGTAAGTGTCTAATCATTTTTACATTTTAAACCGATAATTTATACAATAATGTATAAATATAAAGAATGTATTATTTAGTTGTATTTTTAAATTTTTTTTTGTAAATTATTATTTTGATGTCAGTGTGCTTTTTTGTATTTATGCTGTATAATATGTAATTGTAATAACCTGTGTAGTTATATATAATTTCAATACACTCCTGTGTTAATTATATGAAATTATATTGCTAATATACAGGTGAAGTCAAAAGTTTACATACACCTTGCAGAATCTTCAAAATGTTAATTATTTTACCAAAATAAGAGGGATCATACAAAATGCATGTTATTTTTTTATTTAGTACTGACCTGAATAAGATATTTTTTTTATATAAAAGATGTTTACATATAGTCCACAAAAGAAAATAATAGTCAAATTTATAAAAAATGATGATGTATTAAGAGCCAGGGGTAAATTTCACTCATTTTTTTTCTTCTGGGAAACATGTAAGTATCTTTTGTAGCTGCTGAAGGGCAGTAATAAATGAAGAAAAAAAAAAAAAAAAAAAAAAAAAAATATATATATATATATATATATTTAGGCAAAATAAGAAAAATTTACACGTCTTCATTCTGTTCAAAAGTTTTCACCCCTGGCTCTTATTGCATCATTTTGTTTCCTTCTGAAGCATCAGTAAGCATTTGAACCTTCTCTAATAGTTGAATATGAGTCCCTCAGTTGATCTTAGTGTGAAAAGATAGATTTCAAAATCATACAGTCTTCATTGGAAAGCTGCTGAAAAAACAAAGAATCACAGGGATGTAAACTTTTGAACGGGGTCATTTTTATAAATTCTAAACTATTATTTTCTTTTGCGTACTATATGTAAACGTCTTTTATGTGAAATATCTTATTCAGGTCAGTACTTAATAAAAACATAACGTGCATTTGTATGATGCCTCTTATTTTGCTAAAATAATTAATGTTTTGCAGATTCTGCGAGGTATATGTAAACTTTTGACTTCAACTGTAATTACATATTTGTATATTGTACTCAGCTAGTGTGTTGTTAGATTCTACTCTGCATTTAGAAAAGTACATTTACATGTAGGCCTTTATATCGTTACATTGTTCTCTACAGTTTTTGAATGCATCAGCGAATACGTTGTTCAGAGCTTAAAATAGGAAATGAAACTTTCCCCTGTCTTTCTCTTTCTCTCACTCAGCATGCTCTCTCATGGGCCAGAGCTCCAGCTGCATGTCTGAATTTTAACTGCATGTTGATCCTGCTGCCCGTCTGCAGAAACCTGCTCTCGTTCCTGCGTGGATCCATACAGGTCAGGAAAGGAGCAATGGAGCAAAAGTGAAAGGCTTATCCACTTCAGGTAATGAAAAGTTAAAAAAAAGCCTGAATCTCCTCATTAATGGTGTGAGTGTGTGTGTTCGCAGTACTGTAGCCGCACTGCAGCCCGTCAGCTGGACAGAAACCTCACTTTCCACAAACTAGTGGCCTACATGATTGCTCTCCATACAGGTACAGTAAGAAAGACACATTCACTTCATTTACAATTGCATTTTTCCCCCAAATTTTTTCAAATCTTTTCCTTAACCCTACAATCTCAACTAAACGTCTTGTATAAAAAAGGTACACAATTTGTCACTCCGGTGGTACTTTATGTACCTTTTAGATATTTTTAACCTACTTTTAGAAACAAATTAGGTACAAAGCTTTTGTACCATTTGTAACCTTGCCACCCCAGTGACAGATTTGTGCCCTTTTTTTTTTTTGAGAGTACACTACCAGTCAAAAGTTTTTGAGCAGTAAGATTTTTAAGTTTTTAAAGAAGTCTTTTCCACTCACCAAGCCTGCATTTATTTGATTTAATGAACAGCAAAAACAGTAACATTTCAAAAAAAATTTTACTATTGGAAATAACTGTTTTCTATTTGAATATATTTAAAAAATGTAATTTATTCCTGTGGTTTTAAAGTCACATGATCCTTCAGAAATTATTCTAATATTCTGATTTGCTGTTCAAAAAAACATTTTTTATTATTATTATGTTGAAAACAGCTGAGTAGAATATTTTGCAACATTGTAAATGTCTTTTGATCAATTTAAAGCAACCTTGCTACAAAAAAGTTATTTATTTCTATAATTTCTTTCCCAAAAAAAAAAAAAACCATACTGACTCTAAGCTTTTGAATGGTATAGTGTGAATACTAATATTCGGATTTTTCTATTCATCAAAGAATCCTGAAAAAATGCACTTAACTGTTTTAATTTTTATTATTAATAATAATAAAAAATGTTTCTTGAACACACTGAAGACTGGAGTAACAATGCTGAAAATTTAGCTTTGATGATAGGAATACATGATATTTTAAAATATATTTAAATAGAAATCAGCTATTTTAAATAGTAAAAATATTTCACAATATTACAATATTTGCTGTACTTTGGATCAAATAAATGCAGGCTTGGTGAGCAGAAGAGACTTCTTTAAAAAAACTTTAAAAATCATACTGTTCAAAAACTTTTGACTGGTAGTGTATGTATGATCTTTCATGGATAAGCATTGCTAATAATAAGTCTTGTATATACTCCCAGCCATCCACATTATAGCTCACTTGTTCAACTTTGAGAGATTCATGGATTCCCAGCTTACGGTCAACAGCAGCTACCTTCCTTACGTGCTTTCTCAGATTGGCAACAATGACAACAGTTCCTACTTAAACCCTATCAGAACCAATGAGACGGTGAGTCTTGTCTTCCCAGACAAGTTTTGGAAGGTTTTTACTTCAGTCACTCACATTTATGTAGGTCTTACACAGTCTCAGTGTTAGAAGAGGTTCCCTTTAAAACACTGATTTTGTAAGCAGCATCGCTTTTATTACGCAAGGAACCTCCAACTGATATCGCTTCAGCCCCGTAGGATAGCCTCCCACTTCCACCCACGGTTACATCACATAAGCATCATGCTGTTGTGATCACATGATTTTAAAAATTCTGTTGCCATGGTGTCATGCTGTGATGACCCTGTGGACAATAGCCAGAAATAGAACATTGAGAGGATGAGAAGCCCATGATCATAACAAAACATTTATAGTGCCTTGTTGAAATACAGTCAATGCACGCTTCCTGTGACTGATATAAAAAGATCTACTGTATGTATTTATAGCCACTGTTGAGAGCATCTATGACAGATTTGAGCAATTCATCTAAAATATTTTTGATGAAATCTGAAAGCTTTTTGACCCTGCATAGACAGGAATGCAACTGACACGTTCAAGGGCCAAAAAGGTAGTAAGCATATCGATAAAATAGTAATTTTTTGTACTAACCGTAATGATTTAGAGATGTATATTTTCACACTGAGGACAACTGAGGGACTCATATGCAACTATTACAGAAGGTTCAACCGCTCACTGATGCTTCAGAAGGAAACACGATGCATTAAGACCAGGGGTGTAAACTTTTGAACAGAATAAAGATGTGTACATTTTTCTTTTTTTCATTTACTACTGCCCTTCGGAAGCTACAGATATAAGATACTTACATGTTTTCCGGAAGACAAAGATTCTCAAACAAATTCCAAAAGTTTTCACCCCCGGCTCTTAATGCATTGTGTTTCCTTCTGAAGCATCAGTGAACGTTTGAAACTTCTGTAATAGTTGCATATGAGTCCCTCAGTTGTCCTCAGTGTGAAAAGATGGATCTCAAAATCATACAGTCATTGTCGGAAAGGGTTTAAATATACAAAAAAGCTGAAAAACCAAAGAATTTGTAGGACCTGAAGGATTTTTCTGAAAAACAGATGGCAGTTTAACTGTTTCAGACTTGTGAACAACTATAAGTAAAGCTTATGTAAACTTTTGAACAGGGTTATTATTTTTTTTCTTGTTAACTATATGTAAACGTCTTTTATGTGAAATATCTTATTCAGGTCAGTACTAAATTAAAAAATAACACATTTTGTATGATCTCGCATATTTTGCAGATTCTGCAAGGTAAACTTTTGACTTCAACTGTATCGGAGTCTGAAATTTCACACTTTAGATTTTTGCAGTCTACTTTAGTTTAGTTTCTTTTTAATGTAATGTTGTGTTTAATGTAAAACATTTTGAGTAAGGTTTTATGTTGTCATTTTGGTATTTTTTGATTTCCCAGAACCCAACCATAGTGATGTTTACAACTATAGCAGGGCTGACAGGGGTGGTCATCACCCTTGCCCTCATCCTAATCATCACTTCCTCCATGGAGGTCATCAGAAGGTCATATTTCGAGGTGTTCTGGTTCACCCATCACCTGTTCATCGTCTTTTTCATTGGCTTGGTGCTTCATGGAGTTGGGTGAGGATTATCCTATTTTGAATCACCAAATGCAATAATACATCTACAGTTTTTGAAAGAAATGAATATTTTCATTTAGTAAGAATGCATTAAATTATTAAATATGACAGTAAAGATGTGTTGGATCCAACTTGAAGTTGATTTGAGATTTGTATGTGAAATAAATGCAGTTCCTTTAAACTTTCTATTCATTAAAGAATGTCAATTAAATACCAGGTTCTGTCATAAATCTTTAGATGGTGTAGGATGATGGTTCGTTAAAGGAGTAGTTCACTTTAGGAACAAAAATGTACAGATAATGTACTCATCCAAGATGATCATGTCTTTCTTTCTTCAGTTGTAAGGAAATTATGTTTTTTGAGGAAAACATTTCAGGATTTCTCTCCATATAATGGATTTCTATGGTGCCCCCGAGTTTGAACTTCCAAAATGCAGCTTCAAAGGGCTCTAAACGATCACAGCCGAGAAAAGAAGGGTATAATCTAGCAAAATGATTGGTTATTTACTAAAAAAAAAGAATTCAATTCTCTGTTTAGAGATTAAAAAGTATATAAGTTGTAAATGTTTTTTGAAAATAACCAATTGTTTCGCTAGATTCGACCCTTCTTCCTTGGCTGGGATCATTTAGAGCATTTTGAAGCTGCATTTAAACTGCATTTTCGAAGTTCAAATTCGGGGGCCCCATAGAAGTTCATTATATGGAGAGAAATCCTAAAATGTTTTCCTCAAAAAACATCATTTCTTTACGACTGAAGAAAGAAAGACATGGACATCTTGGATGACAAGGGGGTGAGTACATTATCTGTAATTTTTTGTTCTGAAAGTGAACTACTCCTTTAACTGATAATATTCACAGCGTTAAACTATTTGGCAGAAGCTGATTGGTTCATGTTGCATACACAGCCAATAAGCATTCTGCTATACATTTAAATGGCTGGTTAGCACTTCACAACATGCTTTCAGAGTTCCTCTGAAACCCTCCACCTCCCCAGCTCCACCTGTATAGATCTGCTATATATTTGTGCAGCAGCATGTTTTAAATACTCACAGCAGCAATTCTATTCAGATCTATTCCACCAAGACCAAATACATTAACATTGTCACAACTATTACCATTCTAAAATTCTTTGTCATGATCGAAATTTAGTAACGTGTGATTTAATCACTATATCTGTCATGAGCATGAGTTTGGGATGCTTCTAGTCTCAACCTCAGACGTCACGCCCACGGAACGTTGGCTAAACGTCTGATGCATATGGTACACTTAACTGGAAACACTTCAGGAATGTCGAAGTCATCCTCTGATTAGTTGAATTTGTACGGATTTCCGGGACACGCGAGTGTCGCGCTTATTTTCGGTCTGCCAGGAAACAAAGCGCAGACTGATTTACTCGGCGTTTTGCTAAAATGCGCTTATGCAGACGCCATTGTTGTTATACACATTTGCGACGTTCGCGAACAAATTACTGACTTATTGCTTGTTCTCCCTCTTCTTCGTTAACTTTCAATGCTGGTTATTTCAATAACTGAATTGTTGCACGCCAGTCTGTTGTTGTGGGGGTATTTCCACGCACCGAAACATGACGCTGAACGAAGCGAACTGTGATTGGTTGTTTGACATGTCGGTCAAACGGCCTTATGGGCGGGCCTTGGCCAATGAAAGCTGCCATGAATTCCAGACCTTCAGCCGTCAGTCTGAAGGTCTTGCTACGCGAAACTAGGATGCTTCTGACAGATTTCGCTTTTTCCTTTCACACTGTATAAAGTTGCTCAAATCTCCATTTTTTGCACTCTCCGCTTGCTTCACTCCACTGTCAATCCCACAGTCCCTCTTGCACATGTTCTGCTCAACGCTAATAAGAGATGATTTGAAAACACCCACTCATTTCTCCTTATTCATGCCAGTGAATACACAGATAGACATATAGGTCTAATACATAATACAAGTTCACAGACACATAATGCTAGCAAGAGAATTATCATGCATTATTTATACAATAACTGTGCTTGTGTGTCTGTGTAGGCGTATTGTGCGAGGCCAGACTCTGGAAAGTGTAGCAGTGCACAACATAACAAAATGCCACAGCCAATTCGAGAACTGGGGTAAAAGTGACAGCGACTGCCCAGAACCTGTCTTTGCTGGGAATCCCCCAATGGTATATCCTAATATAATCGAATACATCTAATAATTCATTAATCTTTTCAATGGCATCTCAAAAACATGTACTTCCTCTTACAGACGTGGAAGTGGGTGGTTGGCCCCATGTTTCTATATGTATGTGAGAGACTGGTGCGCTTCTATCGCTTCCAGCAGAAAGTGGTTGTCACCAAGGTTAGTGAATCAAGCTATTTGATAAGCAACCAATTGATTTCTTCTTCTCTCACTGTATTATGTCATGTTACAGGTAGTGATGCACCCGTCCAAAACACTTGAGCTGCAGATGAAGAAGAAGGGCTTTAAGATGGAGGTTGGTCAGTATGTTTTTATGCAGTGCCCATCCATCTCTCAGCTAGAGTGGCATCCCTTCACCTTGACCTCTGCCCCGGAGGAAGACCACTTTAGCGTGCATATCCGAATTGTAGGGGATTGGACGCAAGCCCTTTATACGGCCTGTGGAGGTGACAAAACCGTGGTGCTGGATGCTTGGACACTACCAAAGTAAGATTCTTTTACTCACCTATGTTGTTCCAAACCTCTATGACTTTCAGTGTTGTTTTGAACCCCATTGACTTTTATTGTATAGACAATAACATTCTTTTTCTGTAGAAGAAAGTAAGATTTTATACAGGTTTGGAATGACATAAGAGTGAATAAATGTTGTCTCTTCAATGTCATGCTTGTATCTTGAATAACACAGATGTAGTGCTTTTAATAGTACTAGTAAGTCTCATTTATAAAATGGGAAAATACATGTGTGGAAAGGGGATGTGGGCGTACAATCAGTTGAAAAAAAGAGAAGTGTGGGGAGACCAGGTTTCTGTTTGAGATGGTAGGCAATATGTTGATTTCATCATAAGTGAATTTTTCTTGCTGTTTCTCCTTATGCGTTTCCTAATTTCTTCCTCTTACAGTAGAGAACTAAAATAATACAAATGTGACCCTGGACCACAAAAACGGTCTTAAGTGGCACGGGTATATTTGTAGTAATAGCCGAAAATGTATTGTATGAGTCAAAATGATCGACTTTTCTTTTTTATCATATTAGGCGATTTTCTCAATATTTTCATTTTTTGCACCCTCAGATTCTAGTTTTTCAAATAGTTCTATCTCAACCAAATATTGTCCTATTCTAACAAACCATACATCAATGGAAGGCTTATTTCAGGTGATGTGCAAATATCAATTTAAAAAAATTGACCCTTATGGGTGGTTTTGTGGTCCAGGGTCACAAATAATAACAAAAGGGAACAACACAGTGCTATTTCTTTGAACAATTTGCTAGTTCGCAGGCATAATGTCTGTTTTTCTTCGTGTAGGGTGGCTGTGGATGGGCCATTTGGGACAGCCAGTGAAGACGTCTTTCGCTATGAAGTTGTGATGCTGGTTGGCGCCGGTATTGGTGTGACACCTTTCGCTTCTGTTCTGAAATCTGTGTGGTACAAACACGTTAAGGAGAACAATGTCTTCACCAAAAAGGTGATAAATAGTACTAGGTTTGGCGATTTAGGCTTTGAATGACAGAACAACATCTTTGTATAGCGCCATCAATCGGCCAAATTGAACAGAATGCCACTGGACCGAACAAAACTTACATATTTTGCTGATTATTGCTGCTGAAAATGGTCAATTATTGTCATGTTTTGGGCTGTACTAATCGATCAGACCGGGAAAGACATTTGGAGTACTATTGACTGCCAGACGTTATAGCAAATCAAGGAGAAGAGTGCAAAAAATGGTCTGACGTGTTTGTGGTTGGCCAAACTGAACCAGGATTTCCAGGGCAAGAATCTTGACAATCGTGTTTGTTCTTATCATTTGCGGTCAGGTGGGTGAAATATTAGGCTAATATGTAAATTTATACTGCTTGTACGTATCTTTACCATCTATTAACTTTAGTTTGTCAAAATATTGCACCCTTTCCTGCTTACTAAGTCTTTCTCTATGGTAGAGAGCAGGTGTACATTTCTTTCGTACCAACTAACATTTTGAAAATACTAACATTTTCATGAATTTGAAAGTTTACGTCAGAAAGGCTTTACAAACAATTTACACAAAGATTCGTTCTGCTTGTGTTTCATGAATGAGTCCCATAGATTTTAAGGTAAAACACTACTTCTGAATATGGTTAAAAAAAAAAAAACTGTAAGTAATAGATATCACATTACAATAGAGCGTCTGCACTTACGTCAAGATTTGGTCAAACCCGAATGCACAGCCAGTAGGGCTGCAACAACGAATCGATAAAATCGATAAAAATCGATTACTAAAAGCGTTGGCAACGAATTTCATAATCGATTCGTTGTGTCGCGCGACGCAGAGACATTTGGTTGTTATTATATATATTTTAAAAAAAAATTGAGCGCAGAGCGGAGTGGACACATTCGGTCTCTCTCCCGCACTGATGCCAGCAGAGTTCGGCACCTCATAAGCTGTGTTTCCATCCAAAAATGCGAATTTAACTTATGCGCAAAACTGGAACATTTGAGCATAAAGTACCGTTTCTACATTATATATATATGCTGCCCCGATTTATATCAAACATGTTTGACATTTAAGCCTACTATGGCTAGCGTACTTTCACAGCAGCCAATGCTCGATCGCAAAACAGCTGCTGTACGGGTCGTTGGATAGTGGAGATGGAGAAAACTACTTCTATAGTTTTTGTAACACTGTCTGTCTGTATAATGTGTCGAAAACATACCACAACCGTAAGGAGAAAGAGGAGCTCTGCTGAGGTGAAATCGTCTCAGTTTTGAATAGGGCTGTGACGGTGGCACGTTGTTTTTTTTTATATATAGCCTACACTTCAGTCAGCAAACAAGCAGCCTAAAAACGCTAACATAAATCAAAGAAATAATGTATTTAATTAAGAAAGTAGCCTAAGAGTATTAAATAGGCTATTAAACAAACATTCCTTGTAAAAATGTCCGACAGCTCATCAATTTTTGGCCGACTGAATTTCCAGTCCGACTGTCTTTTTTTCTCTTTCTCTTCCTCATTACACAGCTGCTGTTTTTAATAGCAAAGTGATTACATTTATTTTCGTTCCTTTAGTTTATAAAGTTAATTTAGAGATATATTTGGAACACTTTTTGTTTGTTAAATTCAAGTTTTTGTTTTTTAAAGTTATACCTAGCAAACAGCGGCAGACAGATCAAAAGCCTGCTTAATTCATCGCGATTTAAATTAAAATCCATTGATATAAAAAACTTAAAACATATCACAATATTAGTTTAATCATTCAATCAAGATAATTCCAAAGTTTGTGCGGAGAGAAGCGCGCTTTGCAGCGCATGGAGACGCCAGTGCAATGTGGAATTTCTTTTTTGCTCATAAAGGTAAGAGTAATTTACCACCCGGGCCGGAACTGTAAAGGGTCTACCTTAGTTTGTGTGTACTAACAGTATCAACAAAATGTGCTCTTAAAGAAAACAAACAGAATACGCTTGATATCTTTGGTTTAAACAGGAGCGCTTCACAATAATTAACCGAAACCCAGGTAATTGCCTCACAAACACAATATCTATAGAAAGCTTTAAATTATTATTTTACTATAAAACGAAATAATTAAAATCGAAAACAAAACTCTTTCATTAGCTAATCCATAAAGATGCATTAGGCATTAATGAGCAGATGGCAGGATCGTCAATTTCATCTTTGCAACACTGAATCAGAAAATACTAGTTTATTAATAAGTAATTCTAATATTTTCTTAATTTTTGCCTTGACACATTCATGGTAATTACTTTTGCTGGGGCTTTGAGGCCAGTTTTGCGTGCATTTGAATGCGGAACTCTTCCAGCTGGTCGCTGCTGATGGCAGGACACTAAACACCGCCATGGCAGAATGAATGTAGCAGAAAGTTAGTCAAGTTATCCCGTTCCAGCGTGCAAAGTCACATGACTTTTTTAATGCGCACTGAGGAATTTAATTTGAGAGGCTTCTTGATGGGAAATGCAGCATGTACACCACAGCAAGCCGCTGTCTTGACGGATAGTAATTTTAGTTTATTTAGTCTATATATTTGGCAGATGTAAAGCATACATGTGTATGTTTTTTGTGTTAGTCCATTTTTATTTTATTATTATTATTATAACAGTTCAAGGAGCAACATGTTCGTGCACTTTCTAAAGATTTTAGTTCTGTTTTTGAATAAAGGGTTGTAAATCCCTTTTTTTATCCGATTCATCGATTAATCGAAAAAATAATCGACAGATTAATCGATTATTAAAATAATCGTTAGTTGCAGCCCTAACAGCCAGTGTATTGGCGATACTCGGATGTAAACAACAGCATGAATTGCACAGTTTAATGTACTACTGAATACGTTGTTCCGCTTATTTATGCTCTCTAAACCACAGAAAAAAACACGTGGAAGCTGCTAAATCATGTAGACAAGGACTTAGTAAGCAGGAAAGGCGTAATATTTTGACAAACTAAAGTTATATGGTGGTAAAGATATGTACAAGTAAGTATTAAGATATTAGCCTTATATTTCACCTACCTGACTGGAAATGTTCCTCAGTTTTTTGCACTCTTCTCCTTGATTTGTTATAACTTCTGGCAGTCTACAATACTCCAAATGTTTTTCCCAGTCTGACTGATTAGTACAGCCTAAAACATGACAATAGTTGACTATTTTCAGCAGCAATAACGAGCTAAATATGTAAATTTTGTTCGGTTCAGTGGCATTTCCGTTCAGTGCCACCAATATATCTGATTGATGCGTCGTGAAAACAGTTTTTGGAATTGATTTGCAATTGAGGCGTTATCTAATTAAATATGCACTAATTTGCGTACATTTCCAGAACAGAAGTGTAGATTTTTGTTGTTGTTGACATATTAGAATTAAAGGTTTTTACACAGTGGATTTTGAATATCTCTTATTACTCTGTAAATTTATAAAAGTGAAGTTGAAATGGAGATGAATAGCTCAGTGGATGAGAAGAAACTAATTTAGAGGAAACAACCAATAAAAATACGTACTGCAGTTCAACTCTACAGATGCAAATAGATGAAGTGAAACACTTAAAGAAATAATTGACCCAAAAATGAAAATTCTTTCATTAATTACTCACTCACTCTCATGTCGTTCCAAATCCGTATGACCTTTGTTTATCTTCAGAACACAAATTAAGATATTCTTGATGAAATCCGAGAGCTTTCCGATCCTGCATAGACAGCAATGCAACTGACACATTCAAGGGCTAGAAAGGTAGTAAGGACATTACGAATAATTTGTGTTCCAAAGATGAACGTCTTACAGGTTTAGAACGACATGAGCGTAAGTAATTAATTACAGAATTTTGGATGTTTTCTTTTCACTAGTCTGAAAGAAGTCAAGGTGTGGAAGCAAAAAAGCCTCAAAAACAATGGTTTACAATGTCTATAGTGTCTCGCCTTGAAGTATTCATTCATATTTTTGCTAAACATGTAATGTTCTGACTTTTGAACTCTGCAGATTTATTTCTACTGGCTGTGTCCGGAGACCCAAGCTTTCGAATGGTTCGCAGACCTGCTGCAGAGTTTGGAAAGGCAGATGACGGAGAAAAACATGAGCGATTTCCTCAGTTACAACATTTACCTAACGCGCTGGAAAGACGCCGAGGTTTGCGAAAAGACTTGCTTGTTTAATGACAAGATACTGTGAACTATTTTACAAAAAATACTTTGACACTCATCATTTTGATTACTGTTTAAAGGCGGCCCATTTAAGAGTTCAATATGAGGCGGAGGACGATCCCATCACCGGGCTTAAGCAGAAGACTCGGTATGGTAAACCCAACTGGGACAATGAGTTCAGTACCATCGCTACCCAACACCCAGGGTACGTAGAGTGTGGTTAACAGCAGTGGTAAGGCTTTCTATACACTTGCTGTGCCTATATAA
>NC_133380.1:13708482-13727889 GCF_049309525.1 Garra rufa
GCCTGGTTTTAGCTGGTCATGGTCAGCAGGCTGGTTTTAGAGGGGTTTTGGCCACTTTTCCAGACTGGCCAGGCTGGGAGACCAGCTAAAACCAGCTACTTCCAGCTTAAACCAGCTAAGACCAGCAACTTTACCTCTCAATTGTGACTTTTTTTCTCAGAGTTTATACCATACACTTTTGAGAAAAAAAAAGTCAGATTTGCAAGTTTATATCTCACAATTCGGACTTTCTTGCAAATTGTGACTTTTTCTCTTCAGAATTGTGAGAAACTTGCTAGTTATAAAGTCCATATTGAAGGGGAAAAATATGATTTGCAAGTTATCCACAATTGTGTTATAACTTCAGAATTGTGAGATAAGAACTCGAATTTCTCAGAATTGCGACTTTACCTCGCAATTGTGACTTTTTTCCTCAGAATTGCGAGTTTATATCATACAGTTCTGAGAAAAATTGTAAGATTTGTGAGTTTAGCCTATATCTATATCTATAAAGTTTTGAAGGGACAAAAAGATTGATTTGTTCCCAGAATTGCGGTCATAATTGACATATAAGTCGTTGCAATTCTGAGGGAAAAAATTCAGAATATTGAGTTTATATCTTGCAATTGTGACTTTATTTCTCAGAATTGCAACTTTATCTCTCAATTGTGACTTTGTTTCTCAGAGTTTATACCTTACACTTCTGAGAAAAAGTCAGATTTGCAAGTTTATGTCTCACAATTCTGACTTTCTCACAAATAGGGACTTTTTCTCCTCAGAATTTTTAGAAACTTGCTAGGTATAAAGTCAATTTTGAAGGGGAAAAATGTGATTTATATCACACTTATATCACGCTTCTGAGAAAAAAGTAAGATTTGTGACTTTCTCAAAATTGCAACTTTACCTCGCAATTGTGACTTTATTTGTGAATTGCGAGTTTATACCACACATTTCTGAGAAAAAAAAGTCAGATTTGTAATATCTCACAATTCAGACTTTCTCACAAATGGTGACTTTTTCCCCTCAGAATTGAGAGATATGAACTTGCTAGTTATTAAATCCAGTTTTGAGGGCAAAAAAGACTGATTTGTTCCCAGTATTTTGAGTTTTTATCTCACAATTCTGACTTAACCCGGAGTTGTGCAATAAAATCAATTGTGAGATGACTTTCTGAGTAAATAAACATAATTGCAAAATAGTCACAATTCTGAGAAAAAAAGCCATAATTTTGTTTTTATATCTCGCATTTGTGATTTTTTTTTCCTCAGAACTCACACAATTCTGCAAAAAAAAAAAAAAAAAAAAAAAAACGGCTTCAAGATATCACACATTTTTAAAAATAGTTTACTTGTATCACTTCAAATGCCAAGGTAGTGAGATGATTCTTACAAGAATGCCATTGACAAAAATGATATTGCCCTTAAACAATACAAGATTTTTATAATATTTAAAGTGCGCAGGTGCTTTAAGTCTTTCTTCAAATTGAAATAAATAGGTATAAAAACACACATACATATATAATAGTATCTCTAGATATACGGCACACATTGGTAAATTTTCTCCCAAGTAATGACTTTGATAAAAAAAAGTTATACAAATCAGACAATGCAAACATTGGAAAAACATTATACAATGTAGTACCAAAACAAAACCATTATGGCTCACAGCTATCTTTATATAATCAATCTCCCAAGCTCAGTTTTTTGTTAAAGCTAGTTATTTTCTGTGGTCTGCTTTGCAGCACAAGGCACAGTACCATTAACACCATCAACATCAACAGGATGATGCTTTGTTAAACAGCCGATTCTGCTAAATCTGTTGTTTTTTTTAAGTCAGAAGATATTTTCAACCCAAAGGTGTCAAAGCAGATTGCAAGTGGCTGAACGTGATCGACTGGATGCTGTGGTATGGCCTCCTGTCTGTGTTTCACTGCTAGAGCTCTCTGGGTCTCGAGTCGCTGAGATTTGAGGAGGACCATCAGGTTCTGGTTTGCTTGATGTGGTCATCTCTGCCTGATTGCCTTTGGTGGAAGATCTCTTGAACAGAGAAAGCTGAAAAAGCCAGGTAGGAAAGGGGTACAACTTTAACATAAGCTGGTTTCTTTGATGGTAGGTAGGTTGTTATGTATGTTTGTGGTGTTTATTAAAAAGATTACAAGTTTTGAGTGGTTAAATACCCTGTTCCTGGAGCTAAAAAGAGTCTTTGGCTTGTCTTCTGTAACTCCATTAATCTCTGACTGTGTTTCTTCCTTTATAGGAGTAGCAGGATCAGAATCTTTAAGAGAAATATAGAAAAAGCTTAGAAGATACAATTAAGCCCGAAATTATTCATACTTCTGACAAACTCTGACTTAAAGTTACTTTTATTCAATCAGCAATTTTTTTTTGACCGGAAATAACACAGGCTTCTCCCAAAAGAAAATAAGACAATGTACAAGAGGCATCATTGTGGAAAAAAATATTTCTCAGATTTTATTTACATTTGAACAAAAAGTGAAAAAGTGGTATGTCCAAAATTATTCATACCCTTCTCAATAATCAATAGAAAAGCCTTTATTGGCTATTACAGCAATCAAATGCTTCCTATAATTGCTGACCAGCTTTTTGCATGTCTCCACTGGTATTTTTGCCCATTCATCTTTAGCGATGAGCTCCAACTCTTTCAGGTTGGAGGGTCTCCTTGCCATCACCCTGATCTTTAGCTCCCTCCACAGACTCTCAATTGGATTTGAGTCAGGACTCTGGCTGGGCCACTGCAAAACGTTAATGTTTTTTTGTCTTCTAACCATTTCTTCACCACTTTTGCTGTGTGTTTTGGGTTGTTGTCATGCTGAAACGTCAACTGGTGCCCAATGCTAAGTTTCTCTGCAGACTGCCTGATGTTGAGAATTTTGGTGCCGTTTACAGTGATTAGGTTCCCTGGTCCACCGACTGAAAAACACCCCCAAAACATTAGGTTCCCACCACCATGTTTGACAGCGGGGATGGTGTTCTTAGGGTTGAAGGCTTCTCCTTTTTTTTTATGCCAAATGAAGGCTACACCATTGTGGCCAAACAATTCAATTTTTGTTTCATCTGACCACAAAACAGAAGACCAGAAGTCGTCTTCTTCGTCCAGATGAGCATTTGCATAGGCCAAGCGGCTTTTGTGTGCCTTATCTGGAGAAGTGGTGACCTCCTTGGTCTGTGTCCGTGGAACCCAGCGATGTGCAGTGTCCGTTGGACTGTCTGCGGAAAGTCTTGTATTTTTTAATAATACTTTGCACTGTAGCCACTGGAACTTCAAAACATTTAGATATGGTCTTATAGCCCTTTCCTGAGTTGTGAGCAGCCACAATGTGCAGTCACAGGTCCTAAGTGAGCTCCTTTGTTTTAGCCATGTCTGTCCACAAACCAACAGCAGAGAGCTTCTGTTTTTCACCTGTTGATTTGATTAAAACAGCTGTTCCCAATGAATCAGGGTAATTAAGATGCTTTAGATCAGCTTGGACTATTTGGAATGGTATAGAACTTTGGATTTTCCCATAGACTGTGACAGTTTGCAAAGGGTATGAATAATTTTGGACATGCCACTTTTTCACTTTTTGTTCAAATGTAAATAAAAGCTGAGAAATATTTTTTTCCACAATGATGCCTCTTGCACATCGTCTTATTATCTGTTGGGAGAAGCCTGTGTCATTTCCGGTCAAAAAAACCCTGCTGGTTGAATAAAAGTAACTTTCAGAATTTGCCAGGGGTATGAATAATTTCGGGCTTGACTGTATATAATGCAATATAAAAAGGTTATTGTGTGTTTTTGTTTCATTTCTGACTTGTTAAAACTGTGAATTATAAACTAGCAATTCTAACTTTTTCTTAGAATGCAGAAAATATAGAGAATATATAGAGGGAATATATATACATTTCCATAGCAAAAATAAACATCCATATAATAGATGACCTCAAATATGGGAATAGAAAAATAAAAGACTGCTGAAAAGCAAAAACACAAACCTTTCTTTGGTCCATCAGGGAAAGATTCATTTATAATCTGCTTTTTCTGTAGGAGTAAGACATAACATCACACACACAAATCAAAGCAATACTACAGTTGTTTACTGACATGACGCTAAATCATTATGTTCGTACTAAATTAGTCTAAATGGTATGACTATGAATGAAGGGTTTCAGGGCACCTGTATGTCTGACTCTGTAATTCTTTGCTCCTGTTCCTCTGTCCTTTGTCTCTTCTCATCTAGAACATCTTCATTCTCCTCACACTTTTCAACCTCTTCTTCCTCTGGATGCTCTTCTTCATCTTCCTCATCCTCATCTTCTTCCTCATCATCATCGTCTTCATCTAAATATTCTTCCTCCTCATCTTCTCCCTCTACCTTTCCATTCATCTCATCTGTCCACAGCTGGAGAGATGGATGGTAGCCATGCAGAAAGTGATAAAAGACACAATCAGTGACTAAACAAGTGACTGTGAAATGAAAAAAAAAATGATTAAGGCACTAGAATAGCAGGAGAGGTTTCATGTAAGTTGAGTAGGCTTTGTAAAATCAAAACTAACTAGCAAACTACGTGTACAGCACACACAAGGAAGTAGGTACACGAACTAGGGATCTATTTAGGAGGAACAGCTCTACAGAGGCAATATAAAATGAGGGAAGCCTCACCTGTCCAATGAGGAATTTTCAGTACTCAGTGTAAGTTGGTGATATCTCATATGGCTTTCTTTATTTGCATATTAACAATTCAAATGAAAATTTGCTTTGTAAGTATATCATATTCTGTAATTCTCTGGCACTGAATGATTATTTACACTAAACAGTCACGTAGTATGTACAGTATTTTTCTTTATTTAATGTATACAGAACTTTGTCTTTATAAAGTCTATGGATAATCTGTGCTTTTGTTTAAAACAAAATAAAATAAAATAAAAATAAAACACATACAATACCAGTCAAAAGTTTTTGAACAGTAAGATTTTTATTGTTTTCTGAAGAAGTCTCTTCTCACCAAGCCTTCATTTATTTGATCCAAAGTACAGCAAAACAGTAAAAATGTGAAATATTTTTACTATTTAAAATAACTGTTTTCTATTTGAACATATCTGAATATTTAATTTATTCCTGTGATTAAAGCTACATTTACAGCATCATAACTCCAGTCTTCAGTGTCACATGATCCTTCAGAAATCATTCTAATATGCTGATTTGCTGTTCAAAAAACATTTATTATTATCAATATTTAAAAGAAATGAAAAAAAAAACCTTTTTTTCAGGTTTTTGTGATAAATAGAAACATCCAAAGATCAGCATTTATTTGAAAAAGCTTTTGTAACATTATACACTTAAAAAGCTTGGAGTCAGTATAATTTTTTTTGGGGGGGGGGGGACAAAGACATTTACAATGTTACAAAATATATCTATTTCAGATAAATGCTGTTCTTTTTGCTTTTGAGCAGCAAATCAGCATATTAGAAGGATTTCTGAAGGATCATGTGACTGGAGCAATGGTGCTAAAAATTCACCTTTGAAATCACAGAAATAAATTACATTGTAAAATATATTAAAATAGAAAACAGATATTTTAAAAAGTAAAACAAAATCAAAATGTTACTGTTTTTGCTCTACTTTGGATCAAATAAAACAAGGCTTGGTGAGCAGAAGAGACTTCTTTAAAACTTACTGTTAAAAAACTTTTGACTGGTAGTTTATGTATTCATTTGAAAACAGATGCAAATAGTTGAAATAAAAGTTTTATTGGCTATCATATGTAACAAAAAAAGTTCACAGAACAAGCACAAGTGCAAAATAAAAAAAACCCTAAATGCTACTTAATGACTAACTTTAGACTCAATTTGTCTGTTTTATTCCAGTTATTTTATTCCAGTCATAAAGATTATGAGCTGCCATTTTTTTTTACATTTTAACGTTTGACTTAAAGGCATCTTTAAATTTAAGAAATACAAAATTGGTACCTTATTTTGTATTTTTAAGAATTTAAAATTAGTGATAGGGTTGATTCAAGGTCACTGGCAAATCAAGCACATTTGTTAGTAACTGAACATGACTGTCCATTAGATAAATCCTAAGGCACATGATGAGGTCTTCACTACTGCCTAGGCATATAAAATAAAAAAAATAATATGCAAAATGAGAATTAATACATTTAGTGAGAATGCAATGAATGAAACTGCAAGAATATTAATAGTAAAAATTAAAAAAATTAAAATGAACATCACAAAAGCAAAAAACAAAACAAAAAAAAACAACAACATAAAAGCAAGTATGAAATGGCAAGCTCATAACACTCTGAGGTTGCTGAATTATTTTAGATTAAGGTACTGAGGTAGAACATCATCCCAAAACTGTTTAGACTCATGGGACTCCTCATCTGACTGATCGCTTTGCTCTTGTGCCCGTTTGGCTTTTGACGGCAGTTTTGATGTTTTCACACTTGACTTTGGTTTGGTGGATTCGGAGGCTTTTTCACCTTTTCTTTTGGTGTTTTCGTTTTCCTCCTCCTCTTCTTGCTCCTCTTCCTCCTCTTTGTCACCCCCCTCTTGCTCTTCTTGATTGTCTTCCTCTTCTCCCTCCTCATCCTCTGCTTCTTCAGACTCCTCCTCCTCTGCTTCCTCTTCCTCTGCTGCTTCCTCTTCATTTTCTTCCTCCTCAACACTTTCTTTGTCTCTACTCTCCTGTTCTTCTTCCTCTTCATTTTCATTCTTTTCTTCTTCCTCTTCTTCATCATTCTCACTCATTGCTTCATCTTCGTCACCTTCACCCTCCTCCTCATTCTCTTTATCTCCCTCACTCTCCTCTTTATCTTCCTCAGTCTCCTCATTCTCTTCTTCATCCTCATCACTTTCCTCATTTTCATCTTTATCTTCCTCAGTCTCCTCTTTACCTTGCTCATTCTCCTCATCTTCCTCACTTTGCTCTTCCTCTGCTTCACTTTCACTCTCCCTTTCATCTTCAGTCTCACTCTCCTGCTTTTCTGAATCTTCCTCCTCTTCTTCGCTTGTCTTTTCACCATCTTCATCCTCCTCTGCCTCACTGTCACCGTCCACTTCACTTTCTTCCTCATTCTCACTATCTTTCTCCTCTTCATCCTCTTCTTCTTCATCTGACTCTTCCTCTGATCTGTCAATTTTGTTCTCAGTTTTTTCCTCTGATTCTTCTTCACTCTCCTCCTCTTCTTCCTCTTCACTTGTGTTGCTTTCATTCTCATCTTCTCTACTCTCTTCCTCACTTTTTCTACTTATCTCACTTGTTTCTTCTTCTTCATCTTCTGTTTCAGGACTTTCCTCTTCCTCAGCCTTACTCTCTATGTTCTCAGTTGCCTCACTTTTACTTCTCTCCTCCTCTTCCTCACTTTCCTCATCTTCACTTGAAGCTTTGATTGTTGTATCATCATCATCAGCCTCAGAATCATCATCATCATTTGCTAGAGTCTTGCTCTTACTTTCTTCTTCTTGGTCATCCACTTCCTCACTTTCATCTTTTCCGTTTGCCAATCCCTCGCTTTCCTCTTCTCTGTCATCCACTTCCTCACTTTCATCTTTTCCGTTCTCCAATCCCTCACTTTCCTCTTCTTCCTCCTCATCTGATTCCTTTACTCCTTCCTCCTCACTTTTTCTATATGTTCCCACCTCAGAATGAACCTCGGTTTTGGACCCAGTGCTGGTTCCTTCCAAGTCCCCATCTGAAGTTTCTGGTTCTGCCTTAACATTGATGGTGACAGCTGTCCTCCTGGCCTCTCTTGTCTCCTCTTGTCCTGAAACCTCAAAAGACTCACTCAGAGATGAAATATCAGATAAAGTTCTCTGTTTTGAAAGAGGTTTTGGCCTCTTTTGGGGTGTGGACTGGGAAAGGAACTGACTGACTGCTGTTTCTCCAAGAAAACGTGCAGGACTTCCCATTCCCACATCTCGGAGAAAAGATGTCACCTTAGTGAGAGGTTTTTCCTTTGATTGCTCAGATTCTGACGCTGAGGAAGCTTCCGAGACAATGGTAGGTCGGTTTTTTGTGTCGTCTACTAGCAATTGGCTTTGTTCTGCTTTCAATTTCTTAGTCTTCTTTGTAGATATTTCTCCTTGTGAGGTAGTGAAGACCTCTTGTGCTGTCTTTTTACTTTTTGAGTCTTTTTGTGAATCTGACTTTTTGCTCTGTGGTTCAAAACTTTTGTTTTCTATCTTAACAGCGTTCAATTCACCTTTAATTTTCTGAGCTTTGTGTAAAATCTCTTTTGAGGTCTTCTTACCTGTTGGGTCTTGGTCCTTATGTGTGGTCTGTTCAAGACACTGTTCAACAACAATTATGGGTTTAGTTTTTACTTCTTTTTCTTTCCCCACAATCTTTTGAGACTGGCTACTGACCTCCAATAGACGATCTTTGGGTTTTGTTTTACCTTCTTGGTTTGGTTTTGTACTTCCTTTCGACTTATGAGCAACCTTCTCGCTTTCAGCCTCTACTTCTGAATTTTTCTCCTCAAGCAT
The DNA here is from genome assembly GCF_049309525.1 of Garra rufa. Classification (NCBI taxonomy): domain Eukaryota; kingdom Metazoa; phylum Chordata; class Actinopteri; order Cypriniformes; family Cyprinidae; genus Garra; species Garra rufa. Next base: position 13,716,949 of record NC_133380.1, read on the forward strand.
CTGTGTTTTACTCCCAGTGTCATTTCTTGTGACTCTATCCCTTGACTTCATCAGCTGTTTGTGTTTGAGCTGGAAGGATTTGGATCCAGCTCTGCTTATGTCCATCCCCGTTCTGGTGTTTCTGTCCTCCAAAGCAAGAAGTACATTTTCCTTACCCTGACCATGTCTCTTAGGGCTCTTGTGGGGGGTCCCTGACCCAGATCTGTCCCCAACTACTGAGCTACCACTTGAGCTTCTAAGTAACTCAGTCGGAAGAGCTTTGCGAGCTAAAAGCTCTGCCCTCTTACTATGAAGGGCAGGGTCATCTCTTGACTTCCCCTTCTCCTTACCGTGCTCTTTCACAACCTTAACTTTCTTCTATCCCAGGAAGCAGAGGATAAAAAGAGGGAAAGAGTTAGAGAAACGAATGAACATGCAGAGCAGGCTGAACGAGAGCAGAATGAGCTTTAAAGCTGGAAAGCAAATCAGAAGAATGAGTCAATGAAGAGAAAAGAGAGAAAACAAAAGCAGATGTCTAAAAGAATGTAGCCCTTTGAAAAAGTATTTTTTTGCTCCTCGACCTCTGTTTGACCATCTAAACTACATATTTCTTGAACAGCAACCCTGCTCTTACCTTCTCCATAGGAGACAATGTGAGTGATTTATCACTAGGGTCCATCTTCATTATGTGAGTCTGAAATCAAAGAAACTTTTGCATTAGACTTGGAAGCTTTGTGTCTTTTATATCAACTTATATTTTTCATCAAATTGCAACCTAAAACCACTAAATGAAACCTGTATTTAATATTGTAATTTAATGTTTAAAGATTATACAGTTTTTTCCCCATGACCCTGTCAGAACGTACCTCCAGTTGTGAAGACTGTTACTGTACCATACTTTGTTACCTTACGTTTAAACTGGCAGCAATTTCTCATTAATAAATGACAATCAACCAAATCACTACATGTCTAATTCTATGTATTTTCTATAAATATTATAAAAGCATGCATGCCTTTTTAATAAGAGATGGTGTGCTTCTCCTACCAGATTTAATAAGTCAGTGGTTTCTCCGAGGTCTTTTACACTCTCGCTATCCTCCACACTGCTTCTTTCATCAAGAGACTTTTCTCTCTTTCCAGGAACTTATTGAGAGAGAAGACATAAAAATCTGAGCAAGATTCAATAATATACACTGCCATTTAAAAGTTTAGGGTCAGTAGGATTTTTAAAAATGTTTTTAAGTCTCTAATACTCACCAAGGTTGCATTTATTTCATTTAAATTATAGTAAAAACAGTAACATTGTGAAATATTATTACAATTTTAAATAGCATTTTTAAAATGTAGTGTATTTCTGAATTTCTAGCAGTAGGCTTATCCATTTTAATAGGGTGATGTGGTGCTCAAGAAACAGTTTTTATTATTAACAAAGTCAATGAAGAGAAAAATCAGAAAAAAAAAAATCATACTGACTCCAAACGTATAAATCAATATAAAGTTGAATAATTTGAATAAATAACTTGTTTTCCTGTTATCTAAAATCACAGATATGCCTTTTAATACTGTACAAAAAATAAAATAAAGGCAGTTACTTTTAAGGCTGTTGTGAGGGATCTTTCCTGGTTGTTTACTATGGGAGTTATGGCTGGGAACTGCACTCAGCTGATTTCCGCCCAAGGGGGGAAGTGTTCGAAACATCTGTCCAAACTGATCTGGTGAACGCTCCTGTAGAGGAAAAGCACTTCACTTTTAATTCCATATTTAGCTCATTAATATCAATGTTTAGGTAATAAGGTTTAGGTAATTAAACATTACCGTAAAGTCTTATTATTCATCTTGAAATACACTGCCACTAGTCCAATTGATAAGTGGTTGCACTAACTACCCACCCGTTCTCTGCGTCTGACCCGAGCAGAGAGACTTCTGTTCAGGGTGGCCTGACTGTTTGTGTCCCCCAGTAATTCAGTATAGGACTTCTCTAAGTAGTCTTCTGTGACATCATCCTCCTCTAAGATCAAATCCTCTGAACCTTTGGGTCTGGGCTTTGCCAACACAAGCATGTGACACCCACCACAAGTAACCTGAAAAACACACAGACCGTTTACAAATGCCATAAAATATTGTTACTCCAGTCTTCAGTGTAACATGATCCTTCAGAAATAATTCTAATATGCTGATTAGGTAGATAGATACGTACAGAATGTACATGATAGTCTAGGAATCTTGGACACAAGGTTGGTTTGAACTGGTTGGTGAAGTTCTCTTCTCCAAGCCCCAGCTTTCCATGTCGACCATCACCAAAGGTGTACATAAGGCCACAGTCTGAAACCAGAAAGTCAGATACAGTTGAAGTCAAAAGTGTACATACACCTTGCAGAATCTGCAAAAGTTCACAAGAGAAAATAATAGTTGAATTTATAAAAACAACCATGTTCAAAAGTTTACATTCACATTACATTTTTTAGTAATAGTTGTTCATTAGTCCTGAACAGTTAAACTTCCCACTGTTCTTTAGAAAAATCTTTTCAGGTCCCACAGATTCTTTGGTTTTTCAGCATTTTTGTGTATTTGAACCCTTTCCAACAATGACTATGATTTTGAGATCTATCTTTTCACACTGATGATAACTGAGGGACTCATATTCAACTATTACAGGAGGTTAAATGCTCACTGTTGCTTCAGAATGAAATACGATCCATTAAAAGCCGGGGGTGTAAACTTTTGAATGGAATGAGGATGTGTACATTTTTCTTACTTTGCCTAAATATCATAATTTTGCATTTAGTACAGCCCTTCAGAAGCTACAAAAGATAAAATAAGTTAAATTTACCCCGATCTTCAAATTCAAAAGTTTTTACCCGCGGCTCTTAATGCATCGTTTTTTTCCTTATAAAGCATCAGTGAGCATTTGAACCTTCTGTAATAGTTGTATATGAGTCCCTCAGTTGTCCTCAGTGTAAAAAGATGGATCTCAAAATCATACAGTCATTGTTGGAAAGGGTTCAAATACACAAAAAATGCTGAAAAACCAAAGAATTTGTGGGACCAGAAGAATTTTTCTGAAGAACAGCAGGCAGTTTAACTGTTCAGGACAAACAAGGGACTCATGAACAACTATCACTAAACAAAAAAAAAAAAAAAATCTGTAGATCATTCAGTTAACAACACCGTATTAAGAATCAAGTGTATGTAAACTTTTGCACAGGGTCATTTTTATCCATTCAACTATTATTTTCTCTTGTGGACTATATGTAAACATTTTATATGTGAAATATCTTATTCAGGTCAGTACTAAATAAAAAAAACATACATTTCTATGATCTCACTTATTTTGGTCAAATAATTAACATTTTGCAGATTCTGCAAGGTGTGTGTAAACTTTTGACTTCAACTTTATTATATATATATAAAAAAAAAAACAGAACTGATATATATTTTAGAGGCAATTATATAAAATCAAATGTATTACAGTACATAAAACAATGTAGTCAGGTGGTTTTCTGTGCATGTTTTACCAGTAATCAGTGCTGTATGGTTCTCTCCACACTCCACATGTTTAACTCTGCCCCTTCTGAAATGCTCGACCACTCTGGGTGAACGTGACTCAAATATGAAAGTGCCGTGTCCGAGCTGTCCAAACTGACCCAGGCCGAACGAATACACCTCGTGCTCTGCAGTACCAGAAATACATAACATTCAAACCTCTTAAAGAAGACAGACAGATAAACAATATGACAAAGCAAAAGATGTTCACCTACCCGTAAGCGCCACTGTGTGCCCTCCTCCACAGGATACCTGTACCACCTCATCAGAGATGCCGATCACCTGTTGAGGCACTTTATGATTGGCCAGCTTCTCTGTGGACAAGCCTAGCTTCCCACTGTCCTTTTCTCCAAATGTGAACAAGGCCCCATCCACTGCAACAAACAAAACAAGCATCACCTAGCAACAAGCCAGCCTTCACAGAAGGTCAAATAATAAACATTTCATGAATTCAACGCTACCATACTGTGCTCTATAGATCATGAAAAGGAAGTAGGAAGGTCATCATGAATAGTCAAAAAGAGATTTATGGAGGCATTACAATGGAACACAGTTAAATACAGTTCTTGAATCATTCTACAATATTAATAAATATATCAAATATTACTAATTAAAATAATAACTTAATATTACATCCTTAAAATTCAATTCTGATTCACAATCTTGCAATTTCGTTTCGATTTAATGCAATATTTTAGATGTATATATCACGTACAGTACATTTCTCAAGGAAAATAAATCTCTCAATGCTGTATAATATACATAAGAGACAGTTGGTACTGCATTAGCATAATATTGAAAGTTACAATTATGGTATACATACCAGTAACAAAGGCAGAATGATAATATCCACAGGATACCCAGGACACTCGTTTCCCCACAGAAACCTCCCGAGGAGTCAGTGCATTACTCTCCTTCCCCAATCCAATCTGTCCCTCTGAGTTATCACCCCACATATAGAGCCTGCCATCCTCTGAGATGACACAGGAATATTACTGTTAAAATTTGAATGTTATATGTATATATCAATAGACATTGTTGCAGATAAAGCAAACTCTTACGTGTCAGGGCAGCGGAGGTATTGGAACCAGCAGCGAGCATTTTGACTGGTCCATGTTTGCTGAAGAAGTCCACTAGGTGGAAGGAAGTTCTGTCATCACAGTCACCGAGGCCGAGCTGTCCTTCGTTATTCCCTCCAGAGGCATACAGGTTACCACGGGCTGCTCGGTGAAGAAAACAACTATTTTAGTTGAGGATGATGCTGCAAGTAGTTAACTACTTATGATGCTGTTAAGTGGTTGACGGTAAAACATTCATAATGTTACAAAAGATTTCTGTTGAAAATAAATCCTGTTGTTTTGAACTTTTTTATTCATCAAATAATTCTCTAAAAAGTATAAATGTACAAACATTGATAATAATAATGCATTTTTTAAAGATCATTTGACAATAAAGTAAAGGAGTAATGGCTACTGAAAATTCAACATGCCATCAAATGAATAGAATTACTTTTTAGAATTAGAAAGATTTTTTTAATGTAAAAAAAAAAAAAGTATTTTCTGCTCACCAAGCCTGCATTTATTTGATCAAAAGTACAGCAAAAATGGTAAAAAATTTGAAATATTTTTAAATATTTAAAATAGCTGTTTTCTATTTGAATATATTTTAAAATGTAAATTATTCCTGTGATTTTCCTGTGAAAGCTGAATTTTTAGCATCATTACTCCAGTCACATGATCCTTCAGAAATCATTTTAAAATTCTGATTTGCTGCTCAAAAAAAGAGAAAAATTTCATATTATTATTATTATTATTATTATTATTATGTTGAACATAGTTGAGTTTTTTCAGGTTTCTTTGATGAATAGAAAGTTCAAAAGAACAGCATTTATCTGAAATAGAAATCTTTTGTAACATTATAAATGTCTTTATCAAATGTCAATTTAAAGCATCCTTGCTGAATAAAAAAATCTGCTTTGATCACAGGAATAAATTCTATTTTAAAATATATTAAAATAGAAAACAGTTATTTTAAATAGTAAAAATGTTTCAAAATTTTACTGGTTTTGCTGAACTTTGGATCAAATAAATGCAGGCTTGAAGAGAACTTAAATCATTTAATCATTAAAAATCTTACTGTTCAAAAACTTGGACTGGTAGCGTATATCACGAAAAACAAGAAAACAGTTTGTTTGTATTGTAAAAAAATATATATCATAATATTAATTTTCAAATTTAAAACAATTCCTTAAAATAAAAAAGTCCAAACTTTTAAATGGTAGTATACATTTAAAACTATTGATTTATTTGAAAATGCTGAGATATCATCAAGCAAACAGTAAGCTCAGATATTTAAAAAATTAATTTATTTTCTTTTCAAAGGTAATGTGTGCAATTTTTTTCAATGTTAAAAACATTTTCTTAAAACCCTCTTGTAAATTCTCAGAGAGTTCCCCTGTGGCCCTTTCGAAACACTGCTCTGTTTATTTCAGTGGTTCGCCTTGGTTTGGTGTGTCAACTTCTGGCTCGACTAATAGACTAAGTAAATAAATAAGAATATGTAAATAATTAAGACGAAAGAGAAGGTAGAAGTAATAAATTACTTTAGAAAACACATTACACCTATTAAAAATAGGGCTGATGTACTAGCATAAAGCAACTATTCTGTCATGTTTGCATGAACTTACATGTATAAACAAGTGTGTGAGTTCTTCCACAGGCTGCAAGCTTCACCCTCTCTGATTTTAGGGCTTTAAGAAAACAAATAAAGTCACAGCAAGTCAAAAACATGTTGAATACAATTTAGTCTTGCTAAACACATTTATGGAGCATTATACAGAATTGGTGCAAACTGCTGTCCCTCAATTAAAAAACACATTTAAAAAGTATTCAAGTATTCAATGTGTACTAAGATCCTTCTATTATCTATTGAAACCCACAATAATATGTAAAAATTATTAACTTTATTAATCATCAATTATTGGGAACTTTAATTGGGAGGTGGCTGTCCCGAACACAAATGATATTAAAATCATTTTTGAATTTTTTCCATTGCGGTTTTAAAAGTATCTTTTTGATTCTTTAAAAAAAAAGAATATATATTTATTTTATATTTTCTTTGTAAATTATAAAACTTTTTCCGCATTTTTCCCGCATTTTCACGTCACTACCAAAACAGTGTATGTTTTAGTCCACTGGCTGAGACTGATTTCAACTACACCCCTACATTTATAATCAGGAAATATTTATGTGTCACTCTCTCTCATAGCTACATGGTGAGTAGATAGGTCCCATCATTTTGAGGTAAATGTGTTCAAAAGTATTAAAAAAACAGTGTATATTTAAGGAACATCACTACTGTACACCTTGTTTCTGCAGTTAAACACACTTTTTTGGGAGTCATTCCATAACATTTAGTTCAAAAGTATTTAAAATTGTCACCAATGAAACATTTGGTGGAGTTTCTGTAGTGACATAATTGATTTTTCGAGCGTTATTCCATAAATTTGTCACTACCAAAACAGTCACGAACAAAACATGCCATCATTTTTCGGGTAGTGACAAAAGGGAACACATAATACTCATATTTGGGGGAAATAAACAATTTTAGTACAGTTATGCAAATTTTTTGTTTTTACTTTTAGTGTTTTGGTATGCAAATAAAAATTCTGTAATGTGAAGCATTACTGTCACTACCGAAAATGTGCAGTCACTACCAAAACATGGGAAGTTTTGTCAAAAATAAAGTATACTGAATTATCATAAAATGCTATGATGGTTTTTGGTTCAATGTATATTTAAACTAATTAAGCCTTAACTTTGAAACCAGTATGATCAACTTTTTGCCTTTTACATAGGAAAATTGAATTCAAAATACATCAAATCTTATAAATCACACTAAATGTGATTAAAACTGGCAAAAAATGTAATTGATATTGATTAACCTCTGAAAAAAATATAGCAAAAATATACAGTATATTTACAATGCAGATGTAAACAAAACCTTAACATGTCAATATAACCCTTCTAATTAAATTATATTAAATTACTGAAAATACAATATTACCTGAAAATACAATATGAGAATTAAAGGAGCAGTTCACTTTCAGAACAAAAATTTACGGATAATGTACTCACCCCCTTGTCATCCAAGATATTCATGTCTTTCTGTCTTCAGTCATAAAGAAATTAGTTTTTTTGAGGAAAACATTTCAGGATTTCTCTTCATATAATGGACTTCTATGGTGCCCCCGAGTTTGAACTTCCAAAATGCAGTTTAAATGCAGCTTCAAAGGGCTCTAAACGATCCTAGCCGAGGAAGAAGGGTCTTATCTAGCAAAACAATTGGTTATTTTCTAAAAACATATACAATTTATATACTTTTTAATCTCTACACAGAGTACACACAGAGCATCTGCGGATAAAAAGTATATAAATTGTAATTTTTTTTTAGAAAATAACCAATCATTTCGCTAGATAAGACCCTTCTTTCCTCGGCTGTGATCATTTAGAGCCATTTGAAGCTGCATTTTTGAAGTTCAAACTCGGGGGCACCATAGAAGTCCATTATATGGAGAGAAAACCTGAATGTTTTCCTCAAAAAACATAATTTCCTTAAGACTGAAAAAAGAAAGACATGAACATCTTGGATGACAAGGGGGTGAGTATATTATCTGTACATTTTTGTTCTGAAAGTGAACTACTCCTTTAACTGGACAATTACTAGAATGTGTACCTTGGATTTTATCCAATTTGCACACATACAATTTTTTTGGAAAAAGACCCCAAGACGTTTCCTACTCTGACTTTGGACTAATTCTGTAGAATGGCCTTAATATACCACCTGGAATTTTTTATTTTATCAAGTTAATTTGTTAAAATGTTGAAAAACTGCACTCCTCTCTGCACTCCAGATTAATGCAGATTATGGACCACTCCAGATTGGGATTAAGACAATCTACGGCTTTGTTTTAAAAATATCTCCTTTTCTGACAGCTACTTACCAACATGTAATTTCTTATGAATAATTCAAAATCACTCATCATTATTACTTGACAAATAGCAAACCCAAACAGCTAAATGTGAGTGACAGCTCTGGAAATGTATTTGTGTAAGTGATTGATCAGCTGTTGATGGCAGAAAACACTCAGTCATGCTCTCTCTTTGACTGACAGTCTGTCAGGCATAGAGTCGTACCTTTCACACAAGTGGGTTTATTCACAGTGGTTTTTGTTCCGAGGCCCAGCTGTCCCCAGTTATTGCTGCCAAACATAAACAGCTTCCCATTTTCTAAACACAATAGAAACAGACAGGATAAATACACAAAATGAACAAATAAGACTGCATTTATTAATATCCAACACTAAAATGAATAATACAATAAATCATACCTGTCACAAGTGCTGTGTGCTCATCTCCACAGGAAATGCTCAAAGGTACGTCATTTTTTAACCAGAATTTACTAGGGGCATTGTCTGCGAATTTACTCTTTCCAAAAGTGAAGACGGCTCCGGATTCTAAATAAAAAAATTGCAATAGAAAACACAGAGAGGAAGGTTTAATGAGTAGGCTACAGTATTACACTATGTAAACAAATAAACAATAGCAACGACTTTAAGTTGAAGTTTCTGGTTATTTCTATATACACACATTCAGATGGTTACAATTAATTGTTTACTTTACATAAATATTATAGAACAGAGAGAGAGAGAAAAAGAAAGAGCGAGAGAGAGGCGTGACCACATGGCATGGTTGCCTTGGCGACAGGTAGCCACAGGCGTCAATGAAAGAGCGGGACAGAGTGTTCAATGAATAAAATATAAAACACAAGTAGCAATTTACACTCATTAAACCTACATATAGTATTAGCAGGGCATAAAACCAGTTAAGACATGTTTACATCAGTATAATCTATCATTCGCTTCCACTATGTAGCACCGTTATATAGCTTGTAGGCTAAACATAAACAGCCAATAGAGTTAAAGAAACACACGTGTCGCAATTGAAAATAACAAAACAGTTTACACCGAACTCTAATGCACCACATAATATTTTACCAGGGATCTCATCTTCTGTCTCTCCAGCCATCTCCCCCGACTAATCAGCTTATTTACGCTGCTCTAGGAAGTGTGACCAAGAAGTTTCTGTGACAGACACCTTCCGCTCTCCATGTTCTTCCGTGTTGAGGTGTCACGTGTTACTCATCAAATTTTCTAACTGGTTATTTGAATTTGCCGAACTTTAGACGGTATTTATTTGATTCTAGTTCGAGTTTATTAGTATATCTATCTATCTACTGTAAATATTGTATGTATGTCTGATAAACAGCTATATTGTCTTAAAATTACTTAAACAATCTATCTATCTATCTATCTATCTATCTATCTATCTATCTATCTATCTATCTATCTATCTATCTATCTATCTATCTATCTATCTATCTATTGTAAATGTTAATAATATATAAATATATATTTAAAACTTTAAAATTTTAAAAACTTTTAAATTTTAAAATTTTTAAATATATATTTTTAACAATTGATTTTCTTTCATATCTATCTATCTACTGTAAATGTATGTGTTTACGTGTAATAAAGTTATAGGATAAAATCATTATTTTGTTATATTGTCTTAAAATTACTTTTTAAAATATATACTTTCAACAATGTAATTTTTTTCTGTCTATTTATCTGTCTATATGTCTATTCATCTGTCTATCTATCTATCTATCTATCTATCTATCTATCTATCTATCTATCTATCTATCTGTGGTAAATGTTGTATTGTATGTGTTTACGTATAATAAACAGTTGGATATAATCGTTATTTGATATATTGTCTCAAACAGGGCTGCCAACTTTTGACTTCAGCTTGGAGTGAGAATTCCCACAGCCGTCCCTGTAGGGGGGTCCGGGGGCATGCTCCCCCGTAAGAAAATTTTGTACATTTTACAGTTAAATTCATCTATCTGGTGCACTTTGAGAGTTCACAATTAAGAGCTCCAATACAGTTTCAGTGTGCAAACTAAACAAAGAAAAAAGCTGGTCAATTGACTTGAATTGAGGTTTAAAGGGGACTCAATCCTCTTTTTAGTGTGATATGGTGTCTCAGTCTAAATTACTCTCACACTGGTATATTTAGAAACCAAACAATTTAGAATTAAAAAAGAATTAGAAAGAACAACAATAATAATAATTTTATATTAACAACAGTAATATTGAAAACAATTCTGTAAAGTAAATAAAAACAAGTATTTCACCGGTATGTTATTTTACCTTTTTCTACAGTTTTCTACATGTTTTGGTGATTTGAGAAAATTTACCAGCCATAAATATTTTTCCTGGCCATGAAACTGTTTTTGCAGAGGCTGCTACTACAACTAAACATTTTTAATAATAATAATAATAATAAAAAAAATACA